>NC_056735.1:406787893-406875393 GCF_019279795.1 Protopterus annectens | reverse complement strand
CAAATTTTTAGCACTGGACATTACTTGCAGAAATTCACATGAGAAACTTTTAATGTGGCAAGGTATCCAAAGCACAAACTGTAGACTGGTTTTCCTTATAGCATCATCAATACAATCCAAAAGTGAAATTAGTTGTTAGCTTTACATATATTCAATCCCAGTCAAATAATCAACTGCAGGAAGATAAATCAGCATAAAATGAAAATAAAATGTATACTAGAAAAATGAAAAGCAAACTTTATTTCATTGGTGTATAACCATTCAGGTCACTGTCCAAGTTAAATAAAATATATTAAAACTGAGAAAACACACACACACACAAATACACACACACACACACACACACACATATATATATATATATATATATATATATATATATATATATATATATATATCTATATATATATATAGATATATATATATATATATATATATATATATATATATATATGTAATACATTCATAATGCCAAAGAGGCAATAAGCCAAACAGCATTACAACGGACAAACTTTGCTGAAGACATTCTATGCAGGGGGGCAAGCCCGTCTGCACACCCCACTGCTTATTATATATACCAACTCCAATGATCACATTACAGTGGGGAAAGAAGAAAACAACAGTCCCTCCTGTACAATAATCTCCTTGGCAGTTTCATTTTCGTCCCTTTATGTTCATCTTAATGACATTTGGTCTTTCAACATTATGAATCCATCCTATATCTATATATATATATATATATATATATATACATATATATATATATATATATATATATATATATATATATATACAGAGATATATATAGATATATAAATATATAGATATATATCTATATAGAGAGATAGACAGACAGATAGATAGATAGATAGATAGATAGATAGATAGATAGATAGATATAAATATATATCAGTATAAGTCGAAAAATAGAATCACATTTGGTAAAAAGGTTTTTATGGGTGTAAAAAAAAAGAGAAGAGATTGTTTTTGGTGCAGAGGAGGAAAAAAGACCCTCCTCAATCCAAATCATAAACTGAAAGTACCCTAACATATATATATATATATATATATATATATATATATATATATATATATATATATATATATTTATTCCCTATAGTGGGAATCTTAAGGTTGTTAGCAACTGATATGAGTGTTCTTAAATTTTCATTCATGCTGAAATTCTTTGCAATGATCTGCACTGATCTAGATATTTCTGTAAATTTAGGTACAAGTAAGAGTTTATTTAATATTTATTTGACATTTGGCTTACATTAGTTATTTTGATACAGGTATGTCTCTTTATTTTGATGCTTGTGAGGAAATTACATTTTGTTAAGGTATCTGAGGTTTATATAAAACCTTAGAAGATTTTCTAGTGATCAATAACTAACAGCACTTACTTAAAAGAAAGAATAATTATCATTTTGAGCAGTGATTCCTAATCCTCTTAGTGTTTATAAGCTAATGATTCTGTGGTAAGTTGCAATGAGTGGTTGGGCTTTAGTAATGAATTTTTCTGATATGAACGGAAAAGGTAAATACTAAATTAAATTAGCATCCTGTGCAAAAAACATAAACTAAAATTAATTTAATTGCAGTATAAACTAAAGTTTTAATGAATGTATGTAGTTAAATGTGCATCACCTGCTTATTAGTCAGGTAAATACCACCAAGTTCTGATTCACAGGACTAAAATGGATGGGCAGCCTGCTTTTCCTTCTCCTGTTGCCGACCTCATAGTATTTGATATCCTCTGGCAATTTGGTAACTGCCTGATGAGGCAACAAAATCTTACTCAGCAAAATGCATTCCATTTCTGAGAGATGCAAATCCTTAAATAACACAAAGGCAACTCTCTCTGAAAAAGCCTCAGCCTGTGAGCAGCACACCACAGTGTTCCACTCAAACATGTGCTAAATTATTGAATGCTGAGGCTGTAAAAAAGTCCTTGCCTAAGCCTCTTAGACACATTAGAACTCGATCTCAGCAGTTCACATACCACTTCACCCACTGATATATCCATAGCAAAGAGTCACCAGGGCATACATTATCTCAAATCCAATGTTCCACACCATACTGCAAATAAAAACATCCCACTAACTGGTGGCTCCATTAGTCAGACATGCTGATTCAACTTTTACTAGGCTGAACAAGAACATGGTGATGATGAGTTGTCTTTCAAGTGTCAGGATCTCTGGCATCTCAAGGGCTCTTAAGGCCCTTCAAGTATGACTTGGAGGCAGTCCCTGTGACAGTAAATGACTTGTCATGTAAAACTCCGAGGGAATACAGAGAGCCATGTCAGAAATCTTTATGCATGTCACAGATGCAGGTAAGACCATGGTCTTCAGAGGAATCCTTCCATCTCCAAGAATAATGCAGAAGTACAAAGAAGAGATAAGTGGACAAAACAATTGGTTAATAGCTGGTGCCATTCCAAGATGGTGCAGTCAGTGGCAACCTGGGATGCAGTGCTGCACAGCCTTACTTCTTTTACTAAGGACAGCTTCTACCCCTTGTTTTTAAGTTTTCTAAATACTGGCTAAAGTCTTTGTTACTCTAATAGTGCCTTTTTAGGCGAAGTTCAGCTTATGGACATCCAAGCTTGAGTAACTTAAAAAAAAAAGAATCAAACAAAAAATCACATTAAAATAGCTCTGCCCAACCTCGAGACCCTCCCGTATTTGGAAATTTGGAATGATGCATCTGTGTGTGTGTGTGTGTGTGTGTGTGTGTGTGTGTGTGTGTGTGTGTGTGTGTGTGTGTGTGTGTGCATGTGTGTATGTGTGTGTAATCACTTGGTTTAAATGTTCAGAGAGCACCCCTTTCATACCTACGTTTTTTGCCTTTCATGTATTTAGACCTGATGGCAACTGTGGTAGAGTCTGCATATTTGTGAGAGGCCACATTACCATTGGGGAGATTCTTACAAATTAACAAACAAAACTCATTGAGATACAAATCACAATGAAAAGGACCAATTATCAGCTCATAGTCTATAGGAGGTCCCCCTCTGTGATCCCAGAAAATCATGTTTAGTTCCAGCATATACATGAAGAACTTCCCTTAAGCAAAACTCAATTATTCTGCGAGACATTAACTACCCCTCAATAAACTGGATACCTATACTTTCAATACAGGATTTGCACAAAAGTTCCCAGATTTAATAAACAAACCAGATAGTCAAAGAATCCAGTAGAGGTTAAATATCCTAGACTTGGTTCTTTCAAATGTATGTACCATTACCCTTGTATTTCCCTTCCTGGTTAAGTCTGATCATAACCTGGTACATTTTGCTTTTAAAATGGTGGTCAATGCTACAGAATTCAAGGATTTCAAACATACACATCTCCATTTCTATTATGAAGTCTCCAAATGTAAGTATACAATATTATGCAATATGTTGATAAAGCAAGTAACTAAATAAAAAAAATTGTATGGTCACCCAGTATATTTATATTGCATATAAATGTATACATCAGGCAGTCGCAACTAGATCTAAGTATAATGAGAAGTTTAAGAGGAAACCATCCTGGTGGTCTACAAACATAAATAATCTATACAAAAAAATCATTAAAGCATTCAGCAGAACAAATGACCCCCAAATCAAGGTTAACATTAAGGGCCTGTCAAATAAGCTAAGGGAAAAGATGCCATTAGGAAAATCAAGGCACATCATGAGATTTGTCTAGCATTGAAGTTAAGAATAATTACAAATCCTTCTTTAATTATGTCAGGAAACTGAGAAATAACAACCAACGTTTCTCTGAGCATATTTCAAATAACATTGCCTACTCAGATCCAGTGGACAATTGTCAATATTGTAGCAAACCAAATCAAGTGCAAACTTCTCCTCAGACAGCTTTTCATGGCCAGTTATCTCTGAGCTTCTAGAAACCTCCATTATCACTAAAGAATATATAGTGAAAATGTTTTCCAAGACTAAAAATATGTATCATATGAGAAATGATACTATACCTGCCTACTTAACTTAATAAATAGCAAAATGCAGGTATTGGCAGAATTGCTTCTTAATCTTTTCATACTGAGCCTAGCCACTGGCTTTGTCCATGAGGTCTGGTGCACAGCATTTGTGATGTCTCTTCACAAAGGTGGTCTGACCACTAACCTCAGAGATTATAGGCCTATCAGTATATCATAACTCACTCAATTAACTATGATATTAGCAATCTTATCAGGCTAGACCAGCAACAGCTTGACTTTGTTAAGAAGAAAGCCTATCTAATGAACCTGGTTAACGTATCTGAAAGGGTAACACAGGCCGTTGACACTGGTCATGCTATTCACACAGTGTACCTTGACCTGACCCAAGCATTTGATACCATTCCTAATGCTAGCATAATAAATAAGCTAAACACACTTTAAGTGGATCTCTATGTTACTTTTCATGCATTAAAGCTACCTAACTCTGGCTTATCTCACCGGCAAGGCAGTACAGCAACAATGGAATTTCATTGTTGGCAATATTACATTGTAATCAAAAGTTTGGTTTATTTTGAAAGACCAAAAATATGTACCGAAATACACATGAAGATAAAAAGTTTTCACATAATTTCAAGTGGCTAACAGTTGAAGCATCACTCATTTCTACTATCCACATCTTTGAAGGGACTTAATAGTTTCCAGATTCCATAACAGTTTACACCCTGGCAAAATGTTGCTCTCAGTCTTAATCATGACTGCCTGAAAACTTGGTACAGTGTCTTGCTCCAAAAAGAAAATGTTTTTAAATCTGGTGGATTATCTCTCCCTCTTTGTTTTAATGGATGCAAATAATAATAATAATAATAATAATAATAATAATAAAAGTATCAAGCATTATAAAGGACTCACTGTCTGTGTGAATAAGCTTGTTTTCCTTGCTGAATATCAACATGTGCCTTTGGAAATGGCACATATCAAAGTGTGGTAGATAGCACTTCACCCTGCCTTCTTTGCAACAATCAAAGCACAGATAAAATGTTGGATGAGGTTAAAAGTGAGACAAAAGACAGAAGTAAAATTACATCATGGTTTCTATTGCTCTTGCCCACTATTGGTGAAATGCAATGCAAATAATTAAGGCTAATATGGGTGGCCATTACATACTTAGCACAAATCCTTGTGGTAATTAGTTATCTAGTTTTATTTCTAGTGTACATTTTTGTGAATGGTACTGGAAGCTTCTGTCAGGCTGTCAGCAGACCTGAAGTTTCTAAATGTTTAACTTGATTTATTAACAAAGACTACAATAACTTTAAAACAGGCATTCGACTTTATGCCAAAGAATAATATAGCATGACATGGAAGAAATCCCTTTCATGTGTTTGAATGCTGACAAATGCATTCAGAATGCACTAAAGCTGTATCTATCAAGTGCATGAGTAATTTACAGTCATTTCACATGAGTACATATTTTGTCACATGTAAATAATAGAAATGTCACACTGTTTTGAACATTTAATAGTTTACCATATACAACAGTTCTTTATTTCCTGTGGGCACCAAAGGTTTTGCATGATTACACTAACTAAATAAAGTTCCACAATCTGGCTTTTCCCACAGTCTACACATAGAGGTGAATAATTAACTCTTTTTATGTCAGTCTCATAAATGGTCAGTGAACAGGATAGTTGGCTTTTTTCTTATTGCTAATGAAACCAAAATGCTACTTCATATGCCTGCATGTGTGCATG
This sequence comes from Protopterus annectens, assembly GCF_019279795.1. NCBI lineage: Eukaryota > Metazoa > Chordata > Ceratodontiformes > Protopteridae > Protopterus > Protopterus annectens. The sequence goes on along the minus strand of NC_056735.1, from coordinate 406,869,694 downwards.
TGTAATTGTATGATTCAAAGCAGTGCAAAAATGAATCAAAAATGTCATGATAACATTTAGCGTTTCAAACATACTGTATGATACCCTTATTTGAACTTATTGGAATACTGTTTTTATTTTTTTAAATATATAATACAACCTTGCTTAAGGAAATAAAAAAAAACAGCTAGAAAAATAATATAGGAAAATAAAATAATGCTGACAGACTATGCCCCACAATCTGTAGAGACCATTCAATGGGTGCAGCTAGCTAACCCTGAATGTTGCTTGTAGTTGCAATTCCCATTATCTCATTCTTTTTTTCATATAACAAATTGCCTGCTCTTGAGGTTCTCCTGCATCTGGAACATATGCATGTTTGTGTAATTGCTCAGAATTGGCTTAATACAAAGAAACCACTCACTCCATAACTGGGTTTTATGCTTACCATGCCTCTAAGCCTGAAGGTAACTACAGTGGGGCCTCCATATTTGTCCATGATCATTCAACTCCTGACAGATTTTTGGAGACTCACAAATGGAATGCATAGAAATCCATGCCGTCATTAGACAAGTCAAACTGCCAACTTATAGCTTGCTGCAGGACACTCTGCATGTCACTCATGATCATGCAATTTCTTTCTTTCTTTCGGCTTTTCCCGGTTTAGGGGTCGCCACAGTGGAACTCCGGTCCGCTAATGATTGGCAGTAGATTTTTATGTACTGGCTTGCCGGGCCTAATGCACAAACTTCAACGAAGGAACGCCCATTCACGCAAGTCGCCACACAGAAGATGCTCTAACTACTCATGATCATGCAATATTTTTGAAAATATCAAAATAACTTGCTGTTAACAAGAACTTCATGATTTGGGGAAGCTTTAACTACCCCACAATTGAATGAACCACCTATATCTCCAATATAGGGTATATCAAGTTCTTCATCTTAGCTAACAAAAATTTCCTGGAAAACATAGTTAATAAATCCACCAGTGGACATTATCCCCCGGATTTAATAAACTCAATGCAGGAATAGTGTTATTCCTACACAGAGTGGATGGTGTCCGTGTCTGCATCTCCCTCTCGGCAGCACACCTCGCATATTAATGAAGGCATGATACTGTGGGGGAGCCATGTACACAGATACTGAATCAGTGCTAGGGGGTGTGTTACACTGCTTGCAGTTCTGTAGCATGCCCCCTGCACTCTCAAAGTGCTGTATGTCACTTTACAATAAAGAAAGTGTCCTTGGACACTTACATGAAGAATGTGAAGTGAATGTCATGTAGGGGATGTGTTACAGTATCTGTAACACACCTCCTGCATTGTGAAAGTGCCGTCTGGCACTAAAAGAATAAAGAAAGTGTCTTTGGGCATTTATTTAATAATTTGAAGTGTATTGTTTGATTTGTAACTAAGGGTTAAATTTTTTTTATTTCTTTTTCTTCAAAGTTTAAGCGTAGCTGAGCGGATTTTTGTACAGTGGCACTTTGCTCAGCAGTGCTTAAACTTATTGAGAATCTATATAGAAATGTGCAGCTAAACCCTTCACAGCCAAGTTAGCTGAATGCTTAGAGTCATGGCTTTGTGTGTAGTAGGTGCATTGTTTGCATACCAAGACAGGCAATTCAGCTTTTACATGGGAAAGCATTTTTATATTAATTTTTATTTTATTTATTGATGTAGTTAGTGATATTTGTTAACCAGGGTAGAGGAACTGGTCCAGAATCCTGCCACCCGACACCAGTTCTGAGGTATGGTATGCAGGGTCATCCAGTGGGATTTGGATAACCACCTGCACCAGATCGAGAGCAGACCGGCACACCATGAGGGCTAGGCTGGCCCCATCATCCAGCCCCCAGTACAGCTACATTCAGGGTCATGAAGGGGCAGTGGTTACTGCCCATGGATGGGGACCTCAGTCCCATTGTTTCCATCTGGGGGCATGTGGCCCTCTGATTCCCAACCACCCTCCCCATCCAAGGTGTTTACCCCCTCATGTGTCATACACTACCACTGTCTGCTGTCTTGTCTGTTTGCAAATGCACCCTCTCCTACCCAACTTACCTCCCCACACATACCTACAACCCTTCCCCAACATCCCACTCTCACCTCAAAAAAGGGGAATTTGTCCCCCCAGAAATTCTTGTCCCATACATGGCTCTCCATTTCACCCCCACTTACACTGATGTTAATCAATTTACCCATGAATCACTCAACAAATGTATGTCACCCACACCCCTCCCTGTGGAGTGTGAGGCTCTAAATTTGAAATTGCCACCATCATTCAAAGCTGTTCATAGATTCATAGGTGTGTACTAGGCTAATGGCCCTGGAGTCTTTGCAAGCCTAGCCCATAGAAGTGTCCCAGCATTGTGCCATCCAACATTAGTTCCCAGTGCCTCTATCAAGTAAAGCCACTGGAGTGATCCCTGGGATGAACTTTCTATTTCCCATCCACTCATCAAGATTTCTCTTGAAGAGGGCCAGTGAGGTGCTCTGCTTGACATGTATAGGAAGTCTATTCCAGAGCATGGGCAGTCTCTGGGTTATGAACCTGTCCTTCCAGCATGTTCTGTTGATTGTTGTAATGAGATTGAGTTCTCTGGAGTGTGTGGTGCAGAGGGGTTAGGATTTCTTTAGATGTAACATTTCTAACAAAGCTGGGTCAGATATGGCTTTGTAAGTCAAGCAGAGATCACCTCTTAGTAGACTATATGAGACAGAGAATAGCTGGAGATTTTTGAGTCTGTCCATGTAGGACATGTGCTTAAGGCTTAGGATCCTCTTTGTGTGTTGCAGCACAAGAAATGGAAAGCTGTGGTGTTTTCCTACACTCGTCCTGCACATCTCTAGCTGCCTTTCATAATGTATTCCCCTTGCTTGCCCCCATTTCTCTTCTTTCCTATCACCCCATTTTTCTTTTCTTTTTTGGAATTAGCATGGGTTTATGCAGGAGTAAGTGCCGCTAAGTGAAGCTAAGGGAACCTAAGCATCTCTTGGATCATGTCTCATTGTGCAAAACCATGAAAACCCGCTTAAAACAGATTTAATCACTGTATCTCATTCAGCCACTGTACTGCCCAGCAACAAAGTAACTAGCCCTTGTAAGTCTTAAGGCCAGGATCCTGTGCACTAGAGTCAGAGCAACACACCACTACACCAAGTCAGCTGGGGGAATAAGTAATGCTTTTGTAACTATGTCATGCATTACAGTCATGTAGCATTAGGGAAAAAAAAGACATCACTGCCAAGTCTCACACCAGGACGCTGTGCATTAGAGTCAGAGCAACACATTACTAAACCAAACCAGCTCTGGGGAATTAATACTGCTTTTGTAAATATATCATGCAGTGCAGTCATGTAACATTAGGAAAAAAAAAAAGAAAGCTGACAAGTATTGAACCCGTGACCTTCTGAACTACAGTTAGAGCAACACACCATTATACCAAATCAGCTATGGGGAATTATTGATGCTTTTACAAATATATCATGCACTACAGTGATGTAACTTTTGAGCAAAAAAGATACCCCTGCCATATTTTGAACCTAGAACCATCTGAACCACAGTCAGAGCAACACACCAGTAAGACAACTGACCTCAGGAGTAGAACAAGTGTTTTTACAAACATATCCTGATTGCCAGTCACAAAGTACTCCTATATATAGTGGTCCAAATCACAGTGTACTTGGACCTTTGATGCAAACACTGAGCCAGTACACAGACAAATAAATGCTGATGGATATACGATAGGCCTACAATATCATGTAGAGCTGACGACTGCACACTCTGTTGCTGAATATCCACAGTTGTGCCCCCTATTTGTGGTAGAGTCTGTGAAAAACTGAAAGGTTGCCAGCCCAGCCAGATAGAATCTTGTAAATAATTCTATGTGATTTGTAAATATTAATATAATCCACAAGCAGGTTTTACAAATGTAACAGAGAACTATATGTTATGATTAAACTATATGTTGTACTGAGCTTCAAAAATTTAACCACAGTGCACTCTGCTGGAGGAAAGCTGACAAGTCAAGCACTGTATAACTGTTTGATCTCAAACTTGGATCCGTGATGTCTGGCCAGTATATTCTTTCTATTGTTTTGAGACCAGAGTTAATTCCTAGATTTTACATCTATAATGTATTTTATTGCTGTGGCTTCCTGCAGGTGTACATTACAAAAAAAATTTAACTTTTACGTTTCTGTTAGCCTGGGAAGCTAAATCAGAACTGTTAAGAATGATGTAATCTAAAATGAGTCAGCAGTGATGTATTATCAATTTAAGACTTGTTCAGAGAGAGAGAGAATCAGAGCAGTTTGCATTTTGTCTAAACCTGAACACATCTACACCCGTACTCTGCCTTTGCTCTGTATGTATGTAAGTTATTTAGAAAATTATTTCTCTTAGAAATAGATAGAAAATAGTAAGATTAGACTAGCTGTTTTCTATATTTATGTCAGACTATTCTACAGTTTTATTTTAAGCATTTTCCTGTAATGTCTGAACTCTTGACTAGCACTGTGTTGAATTGAGGAGATTTGTCTTGCATTTTTAATATTTATTATTAAATATTTTTAAACCTTTCAACTGTCGCTGTTTTGTGTAGAGATAATTTAAGCTCCAGAGTATATTGCATGTTTATAGTGATACTGTCCAAGACACTCCAATAAGCCTTGCTGTTCGTTGTACTTACTAATAGGATAATAATATTGCACATTAAAATTGGACACTCTTTGGTAAGGGCATTATTAGTAGCTGATATTAGTGGTTGGTGGCAGTGATTTCTACCTTATAGTCTGGGCAGAAAAGGGGGCATAGCTGGAGAACCTGTGCCACCCTTCCCCAGGAGTGTCTGTGTGTTTGTATATAACTCATATCTCAAAGTCTGCATGTGTCAGCTGCTTGGGCAGGAACACGAAGCACTGGTTGGACAGAGAGGATGCTGGAGGTTTGCCCTCTAGGCTGAGACCTGTACCCTATAGCTGTTCCAGTGAGAAGACTTACTGGGGATCTGGGGAGAAAGGGAGAAACCAGCCCCAGACTGACTGTGATCTCTGTATGCTCTTAAGGGAAATTGTACTTTACTGTGTGTGTATTTGTTATCCTTCCCAATGTGCATGCCCCTCACTGGTACTAGTGGTGAGGATTGAGGCTCTTTAATTACTGCGCCAGTGCACAGGCATCACAGGGTCATCATAAAACCTACACTGTATGTTGACATACTAGCAAGGCAGTGCAGATTGGGGTTACAAAATCATGACAGACAGCTCAGTATCACAAGTCATACCCATCAGAACACACATGTCCATTTTAATCCTGAGTTACACACTGTATGCATACATATATGTCTTACAAATACACCTGCCATAATAATGACTTGGTACCTCTATCTGTTACATTTCTACCATCTGTCACATCTAGACACCCACAGTTCTGGCTCACATCTCAGTCTGTGGCACGATAAGTACATCCATATCAATACAACATAGGAATAATTGAGTCCTGCAATGTCCAGCAATACTGGTTGCTCCTACCGCAGTCACTGCCACCCAAGGAAGCATGTTAAAGGCCTGCAGGGTGGGACACATTTTACTATTATGGATACGTGTACTAAATGTTGCCTACCACTCTCTGGATGGCACTATTATGTAACATATGCACCACAGGCACATGCCTTACCTGGACTGCTGTGGATACCCTCAACCAGGCCATGCTCTGACACAACAGCTGACACTGCACCTCACTGACAGTAACAGCTTGTCTCCCCCAATGTCTTCACAATTCCTAGTCTGACTCCTGGCCAGAGTGCAGCACCTGTGGTCTGCTACACATGCAGCAGTATGTCCAGCTACCTGCTACAGACCTAACATTACTCCCAAACACCTAGAACAGGGCATCCACACAAACAGCCAAACATAAAGGGTTGGGGGTGTTGAGGATTTAAGCGACATGTGCCACAGTCTCCCCATATAAACATACACAGCTGATAGACCAGCATCAACTGTAGCAGCATGCACAGTCAGATAGAAAAGGATGTATGCACTCACATCTGCCTGTCTCCTTACTCACCCCAACACACATTTACACAGTACACTGTTAAAGAATCTGAAAGTCTGTTAATAATGGCCAGATAGAATCCAAAACTGTTGACATAACACATCAATCCAAACAGTGGACAGTATTTCCACCTACCCTCTGTGATGCTGTAGCTCCCATACCTCGATAATGTCCTCCTCATAGGCCAGGAAAAGGGGCAAGGCCCACATGAAGACCTTAATTATAGCACTGTGTTGCCATACCATTGGATAATGGAAAGGCAACCCAGCTATTCCTGATGCAATTAGGAAGTGGGAGCCACAGATTAGTGCACAGGCCATCATCTGTTCATGACCATTACTTACAAAAGGCAAGCTGCTGCCTACGGTAAAAAGGTCTGACACTTTCATCATGAAGACAGACTGCGATTCTTTAAACACTACAAGTGGATTTGTTCTGACAAAAAAGTACAGCAGTATACCAGATATGTCATACAAGTAAGCATGTAATGGAATACTGATAGGGGGATGCAGTCATAGGAAATAGGAATTTAAACAGTAGGTCTCAACACTTCCTGGACTGACACGTTGCTGTTAGTCTGCTGTCCAGCGCCTATGGTCATCCCTGATGGCTCTGTCTGCAGAGACATAGATCACAGCTCTGGCCCTTCAGTCACTACAGCAATGGTCAACTCACATATGACGACTACTTGATTGTCTGTTGTACAATATTGAGTGTGACACTGCCAGCCCAGCTAACTGGAATGTTATAAATAATCATATGTCATTTGTGAATATTAATATGATTCATATGCTTGTGTTACAGATGTAAGAGAACTATATGTTATGTGGATGCAGAAGTGTGTGTTGAATTGTATGTTATGTACTGAGCTCATACCTCTCAACTGTTCATATTTGCAGAATGTCCACATTTCCCATTTTTGCATCATATTTTTAGCCATTTTCTTCATACATTTGTGTTTTATTTCTGGCAAATCACTGGCAAATCATTAAAGACTGAAGTCATAAAACAATAGCACACATTTGAATGTCATATATCATATCCTTCAGAAAGTTCATGTGAATGTAAAACCTGTTATTCTGTCAACTAAGTTTGTAAGAGAGATATTTAAAAAGTGTCACTATTTTGGGCCTTTGTCCCCCCTCCTTTATTTGTGCCTTTATCCAGATGTCTTGCTGTAAGAGGTTGGGAGGTATGCTTGAGCTTCAAGAGTGTAACCACAGTGTAACATACTGGAAAAGAAATGAAACGTATATAAACTATTACCTGTGCAAATGTCTGCATTAATAGTAGAAGCTGGAAGCCTTGAACATACAGAGATAACTTACAAAATTTCAAGAAATTAAACTGAACATGTGTTACAAATGTGTTATCTCAGTTTCAGTGCAGCAAGCAGACATAAATATCTACAGCTAAGGGTTTTTGTATTGTCTTGAAACATAAATAATTACTAGGTTGAAAATGTAAAACTGTTGAACTGTGTTATGAATTCCAGTTCTACACAATTTCTGACAGATATGTACTTCTGGCACAGAGATGTTAAAATGTATGTTAGTTGCTGTTAGTCTGGGAACTGAAGGCAAGTGACAAAGAGTGATGTAATCTGAGCTAACCCAGCTGTAATGTTGATTATTAATTTTAGACCTGTCTTAGAGAAAGACCTTTGCATTTTGTATGTGTCTTTGTATCTGACAACATCCACTTATCTGCATTTGCCTTGCTAATAGTAAGGAACTAGGGGGAAAGTAATTTAATTCACATATAGATGGGTATATAGTAAAGATTACTTCAGATGTTTGCTGTATTTATTTCAGACTGTCCTGCAATGTTGTCATTCCTGTGATTCTGAACTCTGTACTTACTGTATTGATTGAGTATTCTCTTGTTCCTTTATTAGTTATCATTAACTTGTAACTGTGGCTGCTATGTGTAGAGTTAAGTATGTATTTGGTGACACTGTATAGCCCACTCCAATAGCTTTGGTCTTGGTCACATTTACCATTTGGATAATAGGTACATCACACAGTATGGTTCATCACCCTTTAGTAAGAGTCTTAGAGTAGCTGATAAAGAGCTGGATTGTGGCAGTCATAGCTACCATTTAGTCTGGACAGAAGGGGCCATAGCTAGTAAACTTGTGCCAGCCTTTCCCAGGAGTGTATGTGTGTGTTTGATTTATAAATCAAATCTCAAAGTGTGTGAGTCAGCTTCTTGGGCAGGGGCATGAAGCACTGGCTGGACAAGAGAGGGTGCTGGAGGTTTTGGCTTGACTGCTCTGCTGAGATGTTAACCATATAGTTGTGCCAGTGGGAAGTCTTACTGAGGATCTGGAGAGAGAGAGGGAGAAACCAGCCCCAGACTGAATGTGATTTATGTGTGCTCTTAAGGGTAATTGTGCTTTACTGTGTGTGTACTTATCATCCTCCCAATTTGTATGCTCCTCACTGGTGCCAGTGGTGAGGATTGAGGCTCCTTGATTACTGGGCTAGTGCAGGGGTGTCATACTGACAGTACGTACTGGTGGATACAGTTGGCATATTACATTGTGTACTGTCATTGAGGCCCTCTCAGTCTGCCACTGTCATACAGGATTATTTCACAGATTGTACAGGTCTCCCTGACCATTCCTGGTGTACTCTGATTAGGTCAGTATGTACTCCATACCTGTATCTCACTGCCTGATACCGATGGCTACCATACCTGCTGAGCCCCTTCAGCAGGACAGCAGGTTATAGGTACTAGTAGTGGGGGGATACTGGCTCTGGGTCAGCAGCAGTGCATACATACTGAGCATACAATGTAAGGGAATGGATACAGTACCGGATATTCATGTGCCATTACTGTGTCCCCAGGGGTCAGGCATGTTACAGACACAGTCCCCAAATTCTGTGGGCAACCATTACGTATTGTCCAACTGGTATCTGTTAATACACATTTGTCTGATGGGGGGGTCTACATCCGTCAGGCACATGTACACATTCTGCAAACATCTGGGTACTGCAGATGTCAGACACCCATGAGGAGGTGACCCTACACCACATATGCACTGCTGTCTGTTATTGTGTACCTCAGATGTTCCTGGAATGGCCATATGCACCTGTAGTAGAGCTCATCTATTTGTTGGACGTAGGCTGGATGATGTGGTACTGTAACGGTGCCCATAGGGGACACTCAGCAGTCGATGGCAGTGATGTGTGTGTGAACACATAACAGCACAGTCTGTCACAGCAGTCAGGCCATTTCTGGTATTCCTGGTAACATATGAGCAGCCATATGCCTAGGCCACATGTTAGCCCATGTGTAAGCAAGGCAGTAGCTGATGTCCTCATCCAACAGGGACACAGGTGGTATCCCAAGGGTGTATGTGCTGTTAACAATCCAGTTGACCAGGTTATGCTTACAAAGGTGTAGGTAGCTACTCGGCCTGATGTGGACAGGGTGCCCATTCCACTGCAGGGTGATTGTGTGGGACACAAATATGAGCTGCCAACAAGGCCAGTTCTCGTCACTCACCAGGTGAAGGTTTTGTGTGTGTGTGTGTGTGTGTGTGTGTGTGTGTGTGTGTGTGTGTGTGTGTGTGTGTGTGTGTGTGTGTGTGTGAACAGAGTGGAGCATGACTTGCACTCATGCAGCAGTCCCAGAAATGTGGAGTCTGTGATTGCCTTGCATTCCACAGTGAAGTCACTCCTGAAGAGTATGGATGAAACTGGGTAGAGGGTTGGCCTTATAGCCTATAGGTGCATGGTAGATGTTTGATGGCCTGCTATTCCCTGGTGGGTAACCTCTGTGATGTCTCCAGCTGCTGCATGTGCTGTGATGTGAATGACAAACAGAGAATTATGCACATTAATGGTTCTCATTGGGGGGAACATGAAACATCAGGATCAGGGGGGCAATGCATGCTGTAATGCCAGTATGTTGCTGATACCCACACACATACTGTGCTGATAGATGTCAGGGGTATGATGAGGGTGTTAGCGGTGGATAGTACTGGCAAACGTGGATGTGCAGGGTCTGTACATAATGGTGGCCAATGTATGCAGTCCTGTGTTGTGTTCCCCTGTTCATGTCTTTCAGGTGGGATGTACAGAAGATGGAATCTGTCATTCTCAGAAGCTGAGACTGTTGCAATCAATGCCCTTAGACTCCATCACCAGGTACTGTTGGGAAGGAGCCAACAAAACTTGCAACAATGCACTGCCCTGTGGGAAGAACTAGTAGCAACAGTCAATAATATGGGCCACTGGGACAGGAGCTACAAATAGGTCCAACACCGTGTTACAGACCTCATACACAATGCATAGCAAAGGGCTGCAACTGTGGCCAGGGACCATGATGGCACAGGTGGAGGGCCTGCAACTCAAGCACCACTCTCAGACACTGAGAAGTTCCTTGCAAACCTTGGTTTAGCCACCACCTTCCAGGGAATCATGACTACATATGTTGTAGAGGTGAGTTGCACAGATTCCACAGCCGAGGAGCATCCAGGTAAGGCCCAGTGAGCATGACATTAATACTGTAGCATTCATAGTGGCAGCCTTTGCATACCTGTATGTATATGTCAGGTCAGTCTGCATTTGTGAGTGGGGATTTGTAATGCACACATGTGCACACATACTGTGAATGTCAGCAATTTGGGTAGTATCACAGTTTGTAATGTACATGTTCAAAAATGCACATAGTATCCTGTACCAATGCCACATGTGTGTGTGCTGACAATAACTCTCCACCACAACACCACAGGTCCCTCTGCTGTGGCTGGGTAACATCAACCTGAAGCCGGTGAGTGTGGAACTGTCGTGTTGTGGCTCACCTATACCATAGGCATGTTAAGAGCAGCACTGTGTGTGAGTTGAAGGTCCATCACATACTCCGACTTCTCACGTATTTCACAGGTGTATAGTAGTAGCAACATTAACGATGTGCCTGCACTGCATGTTGTTGATGGCCTGTTCAGAGTGTTTCTGTTGTGGTCATGCATGGCATCAGTCAGAAGGTGTGGTCTGTATAATGCTTTTGTGGCACCTCACGTGTGTGCGTGTGTGTGTGTGTGGGGGGGATCAGCAACATTATAGTGTAAGAAGTAATTTACTTATGTTATCTTCCCCTCACAGGTGAACATGGTTGGGGTCTCTCACTCTCACAACCTGATACCAGTGTCTCATCGGACTATGATGAGTATGGTGGCCAATGTGAGGCACACGTGGGGTTTATTGGGGCTGAATCAGTACCATTGGTTGACATCCCACTTCCATCCACAATGCACATGGTCAGTATGCCTACACATACCCAGTCCCCAGCAGTCACAGATATTGGACAGTCAGACGGTGGTGGCATCAAACAGGGTAGTTTGCCAACTATGGCATCTGTGACTGTAGACACTAGCCATAGCCAGAGACCTGGTGAGGTCCCACACAGGCAGATTGACAGGAATGCTCAAAGGAGGGCTGCTGCCCATCCAGCCCCTCTCAGACATGTCAGAGCAAGTGTCACCCAATACATATTTTTGTCCATCATGGACGCACAGGCACATTGTGAACGGTACACCAGATGCTCAGAGTCATGGATGCAACACTTCCTGGCATGAGTGACACCCTCCACGGTAATGGTAATGCTGTACTTCATTTCACTGATGTCATGGATAGATGGTGGGGTGACACATTGTCAGTCCTTAACCATGCAATGTCTGTGCTTGAACATGTGGTGGGAGTAGGGCATCATACATGTGGATGTAGGTCAGCAGCAACATCAGCTGAGAGCCCACATGGCTGTGTACATTCACACTCCTGTAGTGGCAGTACCAACAGCACTATGGAAGGGAGGGTACTGTCCTCACCACACTGTAGCAGGCCATGGGCATGTAGTCCTGGCTGGTCCCATGAGGGACACAGATCCAGCAGACAGTGGTCACCATTGGGAAGTAGTACCGCATCTGGCCTTGGGCATGGTGGTACCACTGATATTCCTGGCAGAAGCAGTTCCTGTGTCTGTGACCAGAGATGGTGAACTATACATCCTGCCATGTATGGTCAACGGCTGTCCAACATACCCTCATGTAGGGCTAGCACATGGCTTGACTGTGTGTATATACACACATTCACACATCACTATCACATGCAGGTCACCACCAGACACACACAGATCCTCTCCATTGCCCACCTGAACACCACCCCTCCAGACACACACATGATGTCAACTGTATGGCCCAGCCTAGGCCTTTGGCAACCCCATACCACACCCTGTGCATGTGATGATACCTATGCCACATCCCTGTTATCCATACCATCGATGCAGGGACATGCTAATATGTGTCTGATGCACAGGGTAAATATAGTAAAGGTAATGGCAGTGTGTAGTGTTCTACTGTTATGCCATGTAAGGTGCTGTCTGCTGGCAATTGTCATGGGTACAAATCAAAGTCTATGTACCTTTGTGCCATGATGCTTTATTGCTGTTAGTAATGCTGACTGACTGTTGTCTCACAGACCTTATTCTGTTTCTTTTCCAAGTGTCTGTGTGTGTACATCATGGGGAGCTGCTGCCATTACGAAGGCTGAGTATAGCAGAGTAGAAACACAGAGACCTTTACATCACCAAGCTACGGCTGTATATGTCCAGGTTTATCTAGGTGCATACGCGTGCAACAGTGTGTGAGAGACAATGGGGGCAGACAGCATAACCTCGCATACATACCCTTGACATATCCAGCAAGCCTTCATACATTTCACCTTGGAGTTCTGTAGGATCACAGGTTCATAGATACAGAGGAGGTTACTAGAGTACTGGCCATGGGTCCCTTACAAGCCTAGCCATTACTTTATCCACAACAGAATCATCGATCAGCATCTGTTGCCCCGACATTGCTGGGCACAGGTTGAACCCCTGGGACAGATTTTTTTTCCCATCCACTCAACCTTGATGCAGTTGATGAGGTTATGCATGGTACTGTGTTTGACATGTTTGGGGAGTGTAGTTCTGACCCAGAAGAGCCTCTAGGAGCCAAACCTGACTCTCCAGCATGTGTTTTTGCTACCTCATATGCGACTCTCATGCTGGTAATGCACACAGAGTTATACCCTCATATATGGGGCAACTGTTGAAGATCTGAGCACAACATTGTCATCTAGGCATGCCGCAGACAGCTGTGGACAACTTGACTGATAACGAGTGGGACAGTACTGATCACAGGCTGTCTGCGTGGAACTGATGTTGAGGCCCATGGTTGACCTTTGTGGGTGGTAACATCGCCTTTACAGTTTCTGCAGATGTCTGCATAGGTGCATAGCAGACCAACCATGCTGCTAATGTACTGCTTTACTGACTGAGGACTATTCAGAGGTAATGTCCACCTTTTATCTGGATGCAGTCCCTTTACCTATGTGGTGAACCACATACAAGCATTTTCTGACCACTGCCACTACTTGTTGCCTGAATGCAACATTGTTGTCATCCTGAGTACCCGGGTCTGTCATTGTAGTCTGTGTGTTTATGGGGTGGGTGCTGATGTGGGAAATAGTGGGGCCGTGTCCTTGCTGTATGGTATGGTGACACTGTTGCCTGCATTCAGCTTGAGGCAGGGACCATGTCACCATTCCATACCCACTGTATGGCCCATTGCAGCGTGTTAACAACAGTCTGTGGCTCAATGACAGACTGCACACTATTTAAAGTTGACACAGGCTTAGGCAGTACCTACATATGTGGGTGGTGGCAGTTAGCATTCATACCTATATACATGTGGGTTAATGGGTGCAGCAGGTAGTCACAGGGCTTTCACAAGTCTACATATTGCATGCACATAGGCGACACAGATTGTGGTTGCCACCTTATCAAATGTCGACTGTGGGACACATGTTGTAGTAATGTAACAGTTGGCAGGACATACCATACCCATGGCAAATGCAACACACAGGATTTCCTTTGGTATGCTGCTATGACACCTTCTTTGTGTGACATTACCTTAGCTTATGCTATTTGTCATAACATTAAGGTGCTTCTGATGTGCAATAACTGCTTTATGCAATTAGTAGACTATGAAATGCTTGTTGTCCTATACTCTGGGGACCTCTGTATTGTTTCAATTGTTATCACAGGTCACACCTTGCCAAACATGGACTGCAACCTGCTGGGTGGTACAGATGGTGGCTATATGTCTGACCTCTACATATATGTCTGCAGAATGTCCTGATGTTTGCCACATATTTTTATTCCATTTGTCATAACATTGTGGTTCCTGCAAATGTTTGGAAAAGCATAACAGACTAACATTCCAGGTTAATGACAGATATTGTCATGTCATAACTCATACCCTTTGGAAAGTGCATTCAGATGCACAACCTGTTCTGGTATCTGCTTTCCATGTGTGTCACAGCAATATGTGAAGGTTGTGCTCAGTGTTTGGCCTTTGCCCCACTTTTCTGTATGTATTTAACCAGATGTCTTTCTGTGAGGGGTTGAGAGGTATGCTGGTAGCCATAACACAAACTGCTACAAGGGGATATACATACATGCACACACATCACTCATGACCTGCCCATGTTCACAGTAGAACCTCCACCTGCCTAGTTGTACATACAACATAACACAAGCACCACAGAGCTACTATAGTTTTGCAGTGTCTGCCACTACTATTCAGGTGGGTGACAATTGCAGGGGCTGTTAGGATTGCCAATGGGGTGTTAACAGGTCCTTAGCATGGTAGAGCCATTTGAAACACACACACACACACACACACACACACACACACACACACACACACGCACACACACACACACACACTGCTTCATGGGGACCTGCATTGACACACACATGCAGACAGAGTTGACACCTACCTATCTTGTTATGTACAATACAATCTGACATGAATACTGCATGTGCCACAATGCCTTTGTGTTAGATAATGTGTAACTGTGCTTCTAAGGTGGATTACATATTTAGGGGCCCTGACTAGGTTGCCAATGGGGGAGTTAACAGGGTGGAACAGGCACACAAAATGGTATAACCATCGCATACACACAGGCAAGACAGCCACAGGGGACATGCATACAGAAACATACACTCACATAGTTGGCAATCATCAGATTAGAACACCTACCTCTCTACTTGTATGCATTATAGTGCTAGGTACATATCGCATGTGCCATGGAGATTATATCTCAGGAATATAACCCACAACCTCTTACACCAATTAATCTTGGGAATGTCTTCATAAATGGTGGGATAAATCACTCAATATAGGGACTGTTCTCACATATTGCTCTTATGAACCTAAACAAGTGATAGAGTAACAGGTTTTGCAGCAGCATGATGTTTCAGATGGGTATGGCATCTGAAGCTGATATGTCTGTCACTATTTTTGAAGGTAATTGACACGTATTTGCCAATGATTTGTCATAACACCCCATTGTTATGAGACAAGGACCACATATGTGTTGCAAACATCTGGACATTCTGCATACGTTTGTATAGATGACTGGTATGGCCTGTAGAGTTTAACATGGTGCATCTAAGGAGGATGACATCAACAGGCCCTTTAAAGTAATGCCATGGGGAGGGGGTCAACAGGCTTTAAAATGGTATAATCAACACACACAACAGCCACAGAGGTTATGCTTCACACACAAATGCACATATACAGTAGTATAGTTGGCTGCATTGAGATTCAAATCCCTATCTACCTAGTTGTATGTACTATACCACTGCCTACTTATCTCATGTGCCACAGATCTTATATGCCTAGAAAGTGTCCAACAGTGGATCTAAGGTGGATGACATGAACGGGCCCTCTAAAATAATGCAATGGGGGGGTCACCAGGGTGGAACAGGCCTCAAAATGGTATCTCACACAATCACAGTTGCCAGTATTGAGATTAGAACCCTTACCTATCTAGTTTTTTCTGTACTATAGTGCTACATAGTTATCACATGCACCACAGAGCTTATATGGATGAAGGGTGTCCAATGGTGCTTCTAAGGTGAATTACATCAGCAGGCCTTGTAAAGTAGGGTAATGGGAAGTTTACTTGGTGGAAAAGGCCTCAAAATGCTTTCACGTACAAGCATACACACAGTCATTAGTGATGAGATTAGAGCCTTTACCTATCCAGGTACATGAATTATAATGCTACTTACTTACTTATCGCACGTGACACTGAGATTATAGGGCTGAAGAGTGTCCAAAGGTACTTCTAAGGTGAATGATATCAGCAGGCCTTGTAAAGTAGGGCAATGGGGAGTTTACTGGGTGGAAAAGGCCTCAAATGCTTTCACCTACAGACACACACAAGGCGAGTGATGTGAGATTACAACTCTACCTCACTACTATTAAACAATAGAGCTCACTTTCATACTGGCACATGCCACTGGTTACAACTGGTGTGCAAATGTCTGCAGTAGGACATCACTCTATGCCTTTTGGGGTGTCTTTCTCTCTATGTCTCTCTCTGTCTCTCTCTCCCCCTGTCTCTGCCTGTCTATAATTGATATATTTGCATATGTTATCTATCTATATATATATATATATATATATATATATATATATATATATATATATATATGTGTGTGTGTGTGTGTGTATGTCTATCACACTCAACAGATGCAGATATATCACATATATGCCACCTACAGATAACTGAGGGCAATCCTGTGTGATGGTGGTGGGGAGACACAGTTAAGGTGCACATAGCTTTCAGCATGCCAAGTCATATTTGGACAACACAACTGTATAGTCAGATGTGGGTTTAGACATCGACTGTAATTCTCTAATTGTAGGAGCATGCCCAGTATGACCTTCTATAGTAAAAGTGGGAGTCCATTCCAGAGGTAGCTGTACTCCAGTTCAGGATTTTGTGTGCTATAGTTGATTGGCTGAGTTACCTGTGTAAACAGTCCAGCACCTCAGTGACATACTGGCTGGGGATCTCCTGGTTGTGTGGTATCCTTATTAACTGAGTCATATCCTGGTGTGGGTGCAGAGTGCATTGGACTGAGCAGAGTTTTCCATAATATGTATGGTATATTCTACATAGCACTGTGATTTCCTGGTATGTCAGTGGTAGATCAGTATAGAGTAATGTGAGGGAGCACTTACAGACATTTGTTTACTGATTCCATACACTGCAGGGAACTATACTACAGCACAAATTGTTCTAGTCTGCACATTCTATGTTTGTTTGGCCAGTGGTTCCCCTTCCCCTTATATGTGTCTCTTTATCCTTCTGTAGTGCAGTCATAGCCTTTGTCCACAGTTGCTGCTATGTATTTGTAGTTATGGTGTGAATGGGGTAGAAGTCGTAACATCACACACAGGGTTACAGACTTCACACCTCTGACTGCACCTGTTTAGCAGGTTGTCCATCATTGTGCCCCATACATCTGCGATGGTGCTCAGACGGTTTGTGTTGCACTGTTATTATAAGGCTACAGGTTGTCTATAGCTCTCAAACTCTTACAAATTAACATCTGGACAGTCCCATATATAAAACAGTCAGACACAGACCCAGGCATGGGGGCAGGCTCTTAATATTGCTCTTCCAAATATACACATTTGGTAGAATGGTTTTGAATTATCTTGCAATTACGTATGGGTATGACATCTGCATCTCAACTGTCTGTCATTGATGTTTTCACATCAACCTTTATTGGTTTGCAAATAATTTGGCAGGCAAGTGCAATGTTATGACAAGCAGAACAGATATATGAGGCATACGTGTGGACATTCTGTGACACCCTGTCATTCTAGGGGTAACGATGGTGCCCACTGACTTGCTGTCAGTACTGACACAGTGACATGGCAGCCTTTATATCCTGGCACTCAACTGACTTGTCACAACCTGCTGTTCTACTAGGCACTGTGTAGGTTACTCAGAGCTGTGTACTGTGTGTATGTGTGGCTCTCTGTCCCTCCATTGTCCAGCTTTCCTGCAGTAACAAATATTGAGTTCTTGCCAGTGTGTACAACTCCTACTGTTGGTTTAACTGACATGCAAAAATGTTGCCACAGCCAGTCTCGAACCATGAGCCCTGACAACTACAGTACTCTACTTAGACCACTAAGACACAACAGCCACCAGTAAGTGCTGTTTACTTTCTGACACTATTAACCACAAACATACATAGCACATTGACCCCTGCATATTGTAGAAATGGAACAAGTTATCAAGTTGATTGTTACAGCCTTGGTAATGTGTGGCCTGCTGCTATCGGGTGTGTTGAGGGGAGGGGGGCATATCTCTCAACTGTACACAACTTCACAGACTGTCCAGATGTTTGGCTCATACTTAGGGTCCATTTTTCATAAAATCGTGGTTGTGTGGCAAATAATAGTGAAATCATTAAAGAATGAAGTTAGAAAGTAATGACGGGCGTTTGAGTTTCAGACTTCTTGTCCTTCACAGAATTCATGCTACTGAAACAGCTGTTATTCTATCAACTTTCTATGTTTGTAAGAGCAATATTTAAGACTTGTCCCTGTTTTTGGGCCTTTGCCCCACATTTCATTATGTCTTTGTACAGATGTCTTGCTGTAAGAAGTTTAGAGCTATGTATGGAACTCCAACATTGACGTCCATGCATTTGTCCTTTGCCCTGCTGTCTGTAAGCCCGTCTCATACTGCAGTAGATTTTGCTGGCTTAGGGCCTACTGCATATTGTGGGTCAGCCAGTATTTGGGAGAGAGTTGTCCCAAATAGCTGTCAATTGTCTGCTGCTATCCTGATAACCCACTCCATTCCCAGGCATACATGCAGCAATACAATACGTATGCAATCACAGTCTACTACCCAATTCATTTATTGTTAATAAGAGTGACTTACCTTGTGCCAGCAGCAGTTGAGAAGACAGTGCGTCAGGGCTGACCCTGACGGATGCAGGCAGTACATGGCCTATACATGGTAAGGTATAAGTTGTGTGATGTGGCTGACATCCATTTTACTGTGTGTATGTGAGTTGGAGTGAGGTGTTAGTGTATATGCTATGTGTTGCCTCTTTGCCAAGGCCAGAGCGTACTGGGCATGCCTATGTCTGCCTACAGGGACAGGCTCAGGGGGTACCTCCTCCAAGTCCCCTTGTGCCTGTGGAGACCTTGGCAATGGTGGGGGGCTGTGTCCACCTTAACTGTGATGTTCCTGCCTCAGCTGTTTCCACAGGATCATATTGTGCAGCATGGCAGATACTATGAACATGTGTTGCACATGTGGCTGGAGAGTACTGCAGGGCTCCACCAGATATGTTAAGGCAGCAGAACCGTGACTTGAGCAGCTGAAACACATGCTCTACAATGTTCCTAGTTTGTGTGTGTGCCTCATTATGGTGTTCTTCAGTGGATGTGTGTGCATTTCTGATTGGTGTCATTATCCATGGTTCCAGTGCATAACCAGCATCCCCCACTAGATGGCCATACGGGATGTCGCCCCCCTGAACAATGCCTGGTACAGCTGTGAGGCATGCCAGATGTGAGACTCGTGATAACTGCCAGGGCTGCCAGCACACACATTGATAATAATCCCTTGGGCATTGCACATGACCTGGCAGTTGGAGTGATAGCCCTTGCGATTGATGTAAATTCTACCCTCCTCACTGGTTGGTGCTTTGATGTGCACATGAGTGCAATCTATGGCACCCAGTACCTCTGGTTAGTGTGCTACATGGTGGAAGAAATACACATTGCTGGTCCTCTCCTCAGGGGTGTTGGGGAAATAAATGTGCTCACTGACATATGTTAGCATGAACTGGTAGAGTACCCTGGATGTGGATGTCTGTGAGATCCCCATGATGTCCACAGTAGGTCTTTGGAAAATACCTGTAGCTAGTATTGTTAAGGCTACACATACCTTTGTTTCCACTGGGATGGATACCCCTCTGTTGGCTCTGGGTCTGAGGCGAGGCTGGCAGAGCTCGGTCAGTTGCTTTAGTATGTCCCTGTCCACCCTGTAGTGCTCTACTATCTCCAGCTCATGTAGCCCCTGAAAGTTTAGCCTGTGTCTGAACACTCTTCTCCTCCTCAGTCTCGGCCAGTTGTCAGCATCATCCTCATCACTGCCTCAGCCTGTAGCATGTAGAGATGTAGCAAAAAAGCAGCAATAGCCT
Source organism: Protopterus annectens (assembly GCF_019279795.1). Lineage (NCBI taxonomy): Eukaryota > Metazoa > Chordata > Ceratodontiformes > Protopteridae > Protopterus > Protopterus annectens. Next base: position 406,849,571 of record NC_056735.1, on the reverse strand, counting down.
CTATCATGTTGTCAGTTAAAATTTCCAAGTGTGTACTCCAATGGTGCAGAGTATGTGGGAAAATCAGATTGAAGGGTGTCTGCATACTTTATACTGGTGTGCTGCAGATGCACCCTGTGTGATTGGCTGACTATGACACATTCCACCTGCCAGCTACATTACTGAGGAGTTTGAATGGGACACTGTGAGTGGCAAAGGGCTTATTAGTCATTTATAGTTGATTGCCTTTTCTCAGCTATTTCCTTTTATTTTTGTTTTTTTTTCAATTTCCTCCATTTCTTAGCCATGCAGCACCCCATGCAAATCTGTGGAGCTAGTGTAAACATTGCTGAGCAGAAAGGGCCTTCCCCTGTACATGAGCACAATCAGCTTTTCTTTAACCAGCTAAGCAGAGCTTAGCAGCCTCAGATACAGCCGCTGCTTAGCTGTCCTTAGCTGAGTGCAAACAGGAGCCGCTGAGCTACAATGTGCATACACAAACCGTGACTGTAAAAAAAATATGTATTCACATATATAGTAAAATATGTATTCATATATGTTTTAGCATTATACTTGCTGCATTAGAAGCCTAAAAGGGTTAACACATTTATTCTGCTACAGCTTGAAAATAATTGTATGTACTTTCTGACTTTGCTTCTGGTCAGCTCAGTGAATGTCCTTGTTCATACACTGAGAAACAGATGATTTTGCTAGCGTTAGGAAAATAGAACAATACAGTATTCTGAAATGAAATTAGACTTAAGCAAATAACCTTGTTCATGTTGAGTGAACACTGCAGCTGTAGAGGAACTAGATAAGACTATAAGGCTATAATCAGTATATGCTTTGTGCTCGAAGTAAGAAAGAATCACGAATTGTAACACCAAATCGTTACAGACCGGTGGTCAGCAAGGCCACATTGTTTTTGAGAAAACTTTCTCATGGGAACATTTATAATTGTTATATCAGCAGAAAAACTTAGTAAACACCTGTTTTAGAACAATGCTTAGAGTTGTATTTAATTACGTCAGCTTAGAGGGCAATGGCTTACAGAACAGTATAATAATGAAGTATTTCCTGTATAATGTCAGACAAATTTCTGAACTGCATTTTTGTCTCCTTGTACAAGAATAAAGGAACCTTAGCTGAACCTTGGCTGCATTGATCTTTGATTTTTCCTTTGACAAGTTGGTCCTTCGTTGACTGGAAAACTCTCGGTTATCCCGGATCAGACAGGCCTGGTGGCTTGAATCCGTACGGAAGAAGTTACCGAAATGGTTCTTCTTATTCGAAAAGACCTCCGACTGAATTGTCATATAAACAGAGGCTGGCCACTTTCTGATCTGCGGCTGACGGACAGGTTTCAATCGGACCAGGGTGTTCAATTGCTGAGGCTCAGGTAAGGTGATTCTACTTTTTTCTGTTTTAGATCAGGGACTTGATTGTATTTGTTCAGTCAGGATTTTTGTGTAAATCCAGGGACAGAAAAATTGCTATCTTGTCATAGATCAGGGAAACAGAATAAGTAGGCAGGTAGTCTGAAGGGACTATAAAATCTTCATGGTACCACATTAAAAATAAGAAGGGTTACGTAACATTCATAAGGTTAGGACAAAATGGGTAATAAGTGTACAAAACGACCCCAAAATCTGCCGTTAACCAAAGACGCAGAATACATGCGGTCACGACGTGCTGATAACATTAAGTACTACACAAAGTGGGTTAATAAATATGAATTTAATGGTAAACTAGAAACATGCTCACTTGTCAAACTTTTGAAACAACTCAAAACTGATTCCAAAGGGCAGGTAAAAAGACAGTGCAAATTAGGAATTCCTCTGGCACACAGGTGGATTGAGGAAGCAACCGAAGGGAACAAATAAATAAAAATTCAAAAGCAATGTTTTAGATAAAGAGGATAATAACTTGGTTATAGCATCAGCCCCTCCGCCCCCTCTGCTTCCCTTGCCAGAATATGAAGTGAGTGAACAGGCAGGTCCACTCCCACAATATCCTGCTGTTCTGTCAGGTAGAAGTGTTACAAAAGCAGAGCCATTTGTTAGAGATCCCATTGAAACTAGACAAACACGTAAGGAATGGGAGAGAATTGAATTGCACCAAGCAAATAGAGAATTACAGGCTATGAGTGAAGAAGAGATGTGTTCACTCATAGAAGTACCAAATCCTCAGGCAAGACAAGAAGGGCAGGACCCAACTCTCCTAGTATACAGACCGTGGACACCGGAAGATATCCGGAAAGCCACAGAGGGAATTCCCCATCCAAAAGTTAATTTTAGAAAGTTTTTAGAAGACTTGGAATGCATGAGGTTAAGTTATCACTTAAACAGAGAGGAAGTAGAAAAAGTAGTCAGACAAATAATAGGTCCAGATTGGCACATGATCAGTGGCAACTGGAATCCCCGTGTTTTAATAACCATTGTGGAATGCAGATTCCTGAAGACCAGACACAAGATTCCCCATATGAGCAGCAGTTAAAGAATGCATTTTTAAGGCAGTATTGCACCCATAAGCAGTTTTATTATGAAGCATATGGTAGATCATCGCACAAGCAGATTACAGTCACTGCTTGGATATGCTAGGCATGCCGAAAGACATTTTAATAACAAAAAGAAAAAGAAAGCCCAAGTATTTGCTGTAGATGATGGAGAAATTAATTTAGTACAGTCTGGGAAGAAGGGCAAGAAGAATGCCCAGGGAAACAAAAATCTGATCAGCGATCAGAGAACTTTGAAGGGCGAAAGAAAAGGGGTGAATGTTTCAAATGCGGTAAAAAGGGACATATGGCAAGAGATTGCAAGAAAAATAAGAAGGCAGCTATGGAGGATAAAAATGAAGAGGGTGAGGACTGACTATATGATAGTTAAGAATCACTAGATAGGAATAACAAAGAAGGGACAAATGAGAATGTGATAGAGCAGAGAATGTGTTAGGAGAAACAGAGGAAGTGCAGGAAGCTACCGATAGTGAAGACAATGAAATGTTAGATCTAACCTTATTGAGCTTGGAGCTCTATTTGGCTGACACGAAACCAGAAGTTACACTCCTGGTAGAGGGGAGGGAAGTCAAATTTCTGTGTGACTCAGGGGCATCACAAACCCTGGTACACCCCTTCAAACTACCGGAGAATTCAGAGTCACATGATTACTTCTTAGTGAAAGCAGCTAATGGACAGCTGTATCGGGAGCCTCTCTCCCATAATATTGCAATAACAGATCCTGTTTCAGGATTAACCCAGAAAAGTAAAACTGTTGTTTCTGTGAAATGCCCAGTGAACCTTTTGGGCAGAGACCTTATGCAATTATTTGGCATGGCAGTAGTCCCGACCATGCAGGGTATGGAAGCACAGCGACAAATTAATACTTTTGCAGTGCAATCAGAGGGTGAAAAATTGTATTGGTACAGCCAGGACTTGGTTACGACCGGTCCTGGGGCAATAACTGGAGAGTTAATGAATGTAGCTACCAGTAAGTTCCCCTCCCCTTGCATTGACATACAACACCTATTGCACTGTACTCTGTATTATTGTAATACACCAGGACCTGACAAAGAATATGAACAAGAATTGTTTAAAAACCATGCAAACAGATTAGTATTGCGTAATCTGTCCTGGGATATGAAAGGGAACAGTGTAGTTAGCTGCTCATTGGCCCAGGAGTTCTTTGCACTGTATAAATCAAATTGATTACCACATGTTAGTTTAACTAAGGACAAGAGCATGAAATGGGCAGACCTAGGAGAAAAAGTCACAAAATGGGAAAAGCAGACAGAATCAGAACTGTCAGAACAGGGAGTACAAAGACAAAAATTGAATTGGATAACACAGACACACCCAGCTGTACACTTGCAGTCAAGTGAGAACAGCTGAGAAGCACTCTTACTAGAAGAGGAAGAAAAAGCTTTGTTAGAAATACCAGAGACTCTCTGGTCAACAGGAAAATCAGATGTAGGACTTATTTGTACAGCAGGACCAGTTACCATCACACCAAAGTCAGCGTTTAGACCGCAAAAAAGGCAGTACACCTTAAGAAAAGATGCAGAATCAGGTATTAAACCTATCATAGCAGCTTTACTTAAGGAAGGAATACTGGTGGAATCTCCTGATTCACCATGTAACACACCCTTATTCCCAGTTAAAAAAGCAAATGGAGAATGGCGTATGGTCCAAGATTTGCAAGCTGTAAATGACGCAGTAATATCAAGGGCACCCACGGTGTCAGATCCACACACCCTATTGAATGATCTAAAGCCTCAACAAAAATATTTTTCTGTGGTAGATATTAGCAATGCGTTCTTTTCAATACCGATACACCCTGACAGCCAATATTGGTTTGCATTTACATTTCAGGGGAAACAGTATACATATATGCGACTACCACAGGGATATTGTGAAAGTCCAACGATATTCTCACGAGAGATGGCAAGTAACTTGGCGGGGTTTACCCCACTGAAAGGTAGTCAGATTTTACTTTATGTTGATGACATCCTGCTGGCAGCCCCCACCCAGCAAGATTGTAAAGAAGACACTATAGCATTATTGAAATTCTTAGCCGCTGAAGGACACAAAGTAAGCAAAGATAAATTGCAGCTTTGGAGAAAACAAGTTAAGTACCTTGGGTATGTAATATCCAAAGAGGGTAGAACATTAGATGAAGACAGAAAAATAGCAATCTTACAAGCACCAAAACCCACAACCAAGAAGGAAATGATGTCTTTTCTTGGCACAACTAATTTTTGTCGGAGCTGGATCCCAAATTATGCTTTGGAATCTGCACCATTAACCAACCTGATTTTTAAGGAGCATATGGCAGCACAAGATTTGATACAATGGACACCAGAAGCAGAATTAGCTTTTTGTAAACTGAAACAGTTGATAGCATCCTCATTAGTTTTAGGATTACCAAACTATCATAAACGTTTCTTCCAAACCATAGATTGTAAACAAGGTTATATGACGTCAGTATTGACACAACAGCATGGGGACAAGCAACGCCCCATTGCTTACTATTCATCACAACTGGACCCAGTGGCACGGTCTTTGCCCCACTGTGTACAAGCAGTAGTTGCAGCTGCAATGGCAGTGCAGGCTTCAGCCTCGGTAGTTTTATTCCACCCTCTCACATTGAGAGTGCCTTATGCAGTTGTGATTATTTTACTGCAAGAGAAGGTAGCATATCTTTCCCCTGCTAGGCATCTGTCCTGTATGACTATCTTGTTGAGCCAACCTCACATGACAATTGAACGCTGTACAACTTTGAATCCATCTACCTTGCTTCCAACTCCTGCAGATGGCCCACCACACAGCTGCCTGCAGGTAATTGAGCAAAAGACACTGCCCAGAAAAGTTCTCACGGATGTTCCCTTGGATGATGCCGAGGTGACATATTACATGGACGGTTCATGCAGGAAGGGTCCTACAGGACGGAACCTAACAGGATATGCAGTAGTTTCTGATACTGAAATTATAGAAGCAAAAACTTTACCACATAGCTTATCTGCACAAGCAGCAGAATTGATTGCCTTGACGCGAGCATGTACCTTAGCAAAGGGTAAATGTATGCTTTTTCTACTGTACATGTTTTTGCGCAACAGTGGAAAAATCGAGGAATGGTGACATCTACTGGCAAACCGATTAATCATGCACAGTTTATTTTAGATTTGTTAGAATCAATTCAGTTACCTCAGAAAGTAGCTATTTGTAAATGCATAGCTCATACCAAGCAACAAGATAGGATTTCAAAAGGCAATGCGAGAGCTGACACAGCTGCAAAGCAAGCAGCCTCAGAAGCATTTCTTTTGAACGAGGAGTTACAACCTTCTGAGATTTTAGACTTAGAAATGTTGAAAACAATGTAAACACTTACTACACAGGCAGAAAAACAAAAGTGGGTAAGGCGAGGAGCACTCCTCAAGGAAGGACTGTACATCTCCAAAGAAGGAAAACCAATATTGCCATCTAATTTGTTTAGATATGCAGCTTTGTTGAGCTATGGGCAATGCCATGTCTCAACAGGGGGGATGGTACAGTTAGTCAACCGGGTATTCACTACATACGGATTTACAAACTATACAAAAAAATTTTGTTTATCATGCCACACTTGTAACAAACATCATGCACAGGGGGCGTTAAAGCCCAAGCAAGGGAGTTTCCCTACACCACCGTATCCATTTCACACTATTTGTATGGATTTCATAGAATTGAGTAAATGTGAAAATAAACGTTACTGCCTTGTCATCGTAGATATGATTTCCAAATGGGTGGAAGACTTTCTGACTAAAAATCCAGATGTAGCTACGGTTGCAAAGGCTCTGGTTAAAGAGATTATTCCTAGATTTGGTATACCGGAAAGGATCTACTGTGACAATGGCACACATTTCATAAATCAAACTATACAGCAACTCAGTAGATATTTTGGAATTTCTTTGAAAAACCATTGTGCATATCATCCTCAATCTGCAGAGTTGGTGGAGAGGCACAATGGGATTTTAAAGAACAAGCTTAGGAAGTTGATGTCAGATACACAAAAGAATTGGGTGTACTGCCTGCCCCTGGCACTGTTGAGCATGAGAACTGTTCCGAATGCAAAAGGATTGACCCCTTTTGAGATAATATTTGGGAGGGCATACTATACCCCTCAGTGGAAATCTCTCATGCCCATGGACCAGGAAGCAGACTGTACACTAGCAAGATATATGGGACGTATGCTGAACTCTAAACATCTTTTGCAGTCTTCTGTTTCAGGTAAAGAGCCAAATCAACCATTGGAAGCAACAGTAGCCCCAGGCGACTGAGTCTGGGTGAAGATTGTCAAGCGGAAGAATTGGACCTTGCCAAAGTGGGAGGGACCTTACCAGGTCCTCTTGTCGACACCCACAGCAATCAAGATCGGTGAGAAATCCTCTTGGATCCATTTGACACACTGTAAACTTTGAGCTAGATAAAAATCTTGCTGTTTCACAGAAAGACTAAACATGACAGAATCTAGAGCAAACAGGAATGCAGAACAACTCCAAAAGTATTGCATGGTTATCCTGTTAATTGTACTGACAACAATAATCTTTTTGCTGTGGCCCATCCTTTTTTCAGCCACACCAGCTGAACTGAATAAACGTGATGAGCCGACCATAGACTGGCACAAGAACTTAACACTTATCAGGCAATTACACGTGTATATGCTGAGACTTTTAATGTTTTGAATTGCTGGATTTGCACAGCCATACCAACAGCATACGGGGGGTTATTAATGACTGCAGTCCCCCTAGGGGTCAATGAGACCTGGGAAAATTTGGTTTATGAGACTGTAGCTATCAAAGCACATGATAAGGTAGCACTGTATTTGCCTGTGACACAAAAGGGAATTGTATGTTTTTATAAGAATGACACAATTCAAGTGGGTTGGAGCAGGTGCAATGTGACTGTACATTACAAATGTTATACCAAAGCAAACAGAATGGATACAGTTTGTAATTCGAATTATGACTCATTTCTTGAGTCCATGCACAAAACTATTGACGAAGTGCAACGTAATCCTGTTCTTTTTAAGCAACAGTCTGTAGTATGAGGTTAGGTGCACATATAGAACCGGGAATTAACAACCATGTTTCTATCAAACCAGCACTAGCATCTAAGAAATAGATATATGGTTTCTTATATGTTTCCTATATATCATTTTGGTTTAATATTATCCAATTGAGATTATCCAATAAATAAACTTTCATCAGCTAAATACATATATTTAACAAATAGAGCACCCATATAAATGTTGCCCACATGTATATAGATACACTATAGACTATCTACTTAGTGTAATGTTGTTATTTTTGGATCAATTTGATTCAAAAAATTGAAATCAATTTATTTATTTATTTATTTGTTTATTTATTTAATTGTTTGTTCATGTTGATATATATGTCAATAATTAATATGTATACTGATTATACCTAACAGTTACATATTATAGGTAAGGGAAATGTAAGGTGAATAAACAAAAATGATTATGACAAATGATTATATGTATTTCATACAGTATTTTAAATACACAAAATGACAGCTTGACCTATCTTGTCTTTATATATATAGCTTCATATATCTATTCTGTACTATTATGAGTTATATTTAAACACTATGTTTTCATGAAATATAGTGATATCTTGATACATTTAGTTCTACCACATATATATATATTTTTATACATCCGATATATATGCTCATGATCTACATCTGAATGTTTTACTAGCGTTTATTTAAAATGGATAAATTTATTTACATTTACTGGTATTAGTCGTTTAATGCACTCATTCTATATGACAAGACATGATCGCAGGATGTTTTAAGCTGTTTAGTTTTATCATTTTTAATTATTTTGTATATAAGTATTCTTAGTGTTATTTTCAAAGGGCATAAGAAAAATGTTTGATGTCACCATTTGAATTTGTATTCAGTGACAGGCCCTTTGAAGAAATAAATGTTTGTTTTAGTTCGATTGTTTAAATTAGTTAATTGTTTAATGAGCAGGCTTTAAAATAATTGTATTTAAACTCTGAAGACAGATTCAGTAAATTATCTGATGAAGCGTGGATGTCATTTTTATCTCCAATTAAATGGTTTGCCTACTACAAGTGCTGTCAGCGTGTTTCAACTATCTTCCATTTTGGTATACTGGATGTTCCTAGGTGTTTTGATACTACACTCTTCTTTGTATTTTGCTTCCGAGTTTTTGGTGCAGTATCATTCAGCAGGACCGCTGCCTTTATACACGTTTGTGCTTTTACCTTTTTGGCCAGCGTTTCCAGCACACAATGGAACCGACCATCCATTTGATGCATCCTCTTTGTGGAATGGCCTCACGCACCTACATAACAACCCTTTATTGTCTCTGGATTTCATGGGAGAAGTTGGACACAGTAACCATAGTACAAACGGTGAGAACCTTATGGAGTTTCATTCTCTATTAAGAACTATAGAAGATAATTTATACCAGTTACAGAGGTATGCCTGGCAAAGGCTACATCTGGAAGCATGTATTCACTTTAGAGTAGTCCCTCTTCTGTATGCCCACCTACGGGGACTCACATCCTGAACTCCTCAAACGGTGGCAGGATCTGAATATAGAATTAGGATTCAAGTATGCACAATTAATGTTGGACTATTTTCTACCTCTAGAGACTGAGCTAAGAAACAAAACTGATAAAATGTATCAACAGTTAATTGAACGATTCACTTCAGAGTATTGCCTTGGCAAAATAAATTATACCTTTTCACAAATTAACAGCTTTAGTGACAGACTGAGAATCACCAAGCAGAAAAAATTAATACGTGACCATCAGGATTTCCAAAAAGGCCAAGTATTTGTTTTGCCGAGACATCAGGCTTCTAGTCATCAGAATTCTACACTACAGACAGAAACTGTTTCTGCTCAACAATCTAAGAAGTTAACAAACAACCACATTGTTGCACCATCGTTGCCATATACGCCTGTTTCTATAGTGACTAGGATACCATCAGAGCACAATCAAACTGAAATCAGTTATAATGACACGCCTCCTCCTAATCAGGAAGCACTTTTTCAACAGACTGCTTCCGTAACTACGGGAGCTATACCAAAGAATACCTCCAGTGCTTTACCTTCCTTGGTTAATTTTTTACCTTATCAAAAATGACCCCTAACTTACCCTCACAGGGGAAGATCGCACAGCAGGGGTTCCCGCAAAAGAAAGAACTCAGCGGAATCGCCAGGACTCAACTGAAGGAAAAAGAACTGACTTCTGGGCTATTATTTAACCTTTCTAGTCTTGTTTTGGACTTTACTACTATACAGGTACTAGATAGAGGATTGAACTTTATACCGGCCACTCCGGCAACATTGACAGATACGTTACTTGACTTAAGATTGTTTTGTAGGAAACTTTCTTTGAAATTGTTATTTAATGACAATATAGCGTATGAACAAGGGGAAGCATTGTTTAAAACTCAAAGCACGTTTATTCCAGCTATGCCCTTGCATGTAGAATGTTTCCTTAGAGCTTGTGAAAATTAGTATTACATAATATTTAGCGAAGTAGATAAGAAAGGAAGATTTCACAACTTAACACCACAGGAAAACCGCTCCCTCAACGCACTTAAACAAAACACCCAAATAGTTATAAAACCAGCTGATAAGGGAGGGGGAGTGGTTGCACTAGACAGTCAGGAATACATTAATAGCATGTTTAAATTACTATTGGAGGTTGACACATATAGCCCCATAACAACTAAGGAAGTGACAAAAATTATTAAAACAGTTAAAGACGTCCTGTACGACCTCCTTATGTGTCGCCAGATCAGCCAGGAAGCTTATGAGTTTTTATATATAGAACATCCCACAATTCCCATAATAAAAGGGATACCCAAGGTGCACAAAGGTATATACCCGGTCCCATTGAGACCTATAGTATCGGGTGACAAGTGGATAACTGCACATGTCTCTCAACTAATAGAAAACATCCTGAGACCTGTAGTGGAGCAGTCACCAACCATACTTAAAGATACCTATGACCTCTTGAAAGACATAAAAGAACTAACATTAGATAGTCATCAGGCATATTTTCTTATCACCTTGGATGTCAAAGATCTATTCACTTCTATACCTAATGACATAGGAATGCAATATATAAATTAATTGTTATCTAAAGATACTAGTTTCTCTAATGATAGAATTATACTTATAGATCAGCTTCTTGAACTGGTACTATATAATAACGCATTCATGTTTGGTGATTCAATCTATCTACAAAAGTGGGGGGTAGCCATGGGCACCCACCTATGCCAATTTGGTAGTTTTATGGTGGGAGAAACTATATCTCTTCACACATGAAAACTTTAAGCATATTAAATTCTACAGGCGATTTGTGGACGATGTTATAGTCATCTGGGAAGGCACACAGGCCTCATTTGAATTATTTATGCAGTTTTTGAACACTACCACCACATTTTTAAGATTTACACAAGAAATCTCTGACAAAGAAATAAACTTTTTAGATGTCACACTTAGATTTAATAAAGAAGGCAAGATAGATTCAACACTATACAGGAAACCTACATGGAAAAACTCAATGTTATGCTTTAATAGTATGCACCCCCGACATACCTTTCAAGCTATTGTCAAAAGTCAATTCACAAGAATTCAAAGATTGTGTAGCAACACTGAAGATTTAAATAGAGAAGCACATTTTATGGAGGACCTATTTATAAATAGAGGTTACAATTCTTCTATGGTCAAGAGTATTAGATCTGAAGTCTTGGATGATATCAAGCCTGTAGAAAAGGAAAATATGACCTTGAAATATATAAAAGGCAATTATAGACCTTACAAAAGGAATGACGTCAGAGACAACTATATTAGTTACATTATTACTTATACTAGTGACATAAAAAAGATACAACAAGTCATTAGTAATAATTGGCATATCTTAGCTATAGATTCTCAAACTAGAAATATCATTAGTAAATATCCTAGGTTTATTTACAAAAATAGTAAAAACCTTAAGAGAATCCTATGTGGTGATTCACATCTCAGAATACAACGAGACATCAATACAGTGAATAGTATTTATACTAAGGAGTTTGGTACATACCCTTGTTACAATTGTAACAGATGTAAATTCATTACGAAAATACAACATTTTCAACATCCTAACACTGATTATGTCTTCAGACCATACTTTCGAGCTACTTGTAACACTTCCAACTTGATATATCTTGCAACCTGTAATAAATGTAAGGCATTTTATGTAGGACTAACAAAGAGGAAATTACAGGAACGTATTTACAATCATTTATATGATATACGCAAGGCCATTGACACCAATGCTCTGGCGAAACATATCATAGAGTTCCCCACACAAACTTTTTGCTTTAGAGTCCTACAAGAGGTAAAACAGGATGACAGAGGTGGAGATAAAGAGAATCATCTCACACTCATGGAACTCAATTGGATATTGAGGTTAGGTGCACATATAGAACCGGGAATTAACAACCATGTTTCTATGAAACCAGCACTAGCATCTAAGAAATAGATATATGGTTTCTTATATGTTTCCTATATATCATTTTGGTTTAATATTATCCAATTGAGATTATCCAATAAATAAACTTTCATCAGCTAAATACATATATTTAACAAATAGAGCACCCACATAAATGTTGCCCACATGTATATAGATACACTATAGACTATCTACTTAGTGTAATGTTGTTATTTTTGGATCAATTTGATTCAAAAAATTGAAATCAATTTATTTATTTATTTATTTGTTTATTTATTTAATTGTTTGTTCATGTTGATATATATGTCAATAATTAATATGTATACTGATTATACCTAACAGTTACATATTATAGGTAAGGGAAATGTAAGGTGAATAAACAAAAATGATTATGACAAATGATTATATGTATTTCATACAGTATTTTAAATACACAAAATGACAGCTTGACCTATCTTGTCTTTATATATATAGCTTCATATATCTATGCTGTACTATTATGAGTTATATTTAAACACTATGTTTTCATGAAATATAGTGATATCTTGATACATTTAGTTCTACCACATATATATATATTTTTATACATCCGATATATATGCTCATGATCTACATCTGAATGTTTTACTAGCGTTTATTTAAAATGGATAAATTTATTTACATTTACTGGTATTAGTCATTTAATGCACTCATTCTATATGACAAGACATGATCGCAGGATGTTTTAAGCTGTTTAGTTTTATCATTTTTAATTATTTTGTATATAAGTATTCTTAGTGTTATTTTCAAAGGGCATAAGAAAAATGTTTGATGTCACCATTTGAATTTGTATTCAGTGACAGGCCCTTTGAAGAAATAAATGTTTGTTTTAGTTCGATTGTTTAAATTAGTTAATTGTTTAATGAGCAGGCTTTCCCGCCTAAAATAATTGTATTTAAACTCTGAAGACAGATTCAGTAAATTATCTGATGAAGCGTGGATGTCATTTTTTATCTCCAATTAAATGGTTTGCCTTCTACAAGTGCTGTCAGCGTGTTTCGTATTGCAACTATCTTCCATTTTGGTATACTGGATGTTCCTAGGTGTTTTGATACTACACTCTTCTTTGTATTCAACAGTCTGTAATAGATAGGAAAATGTTTCATGCAGGGCAGCCATTTCGTAGTAAAGTAACTACTAAGGTAGAGGATTGTTATTTTGTGTGTGGTAAGAAAGCATATAAATGGTTACCTGAGAATTTGTCCGGCAGTTGTTTTTTGGGGTACCTGGTTCCGGCCATACGACACACTGCAGTTTTGCCTCAGGGAAATATTCGAAATACCCGAGATGTAGCCAAGAAAGCTGTCAGAAAGCCTGAGAATCCAGTGGGACGGATCGAGGCGGGCTGGAAAGACCATCATACCGTGGATACCAAGCTGACACACATGGACTTGAGTGATGCTGTCATATCGTGGGCAGGCATATTACCAGCATATGGAGCGGCAAAATCGATTTGGGAACTGAGAAAACTGTCTAAACTTCTCGAAGTAATGAGTAATGCAACTTTTTCTGCTCTTGAATTGATAACTGATGAACTGAATGCTATGAGAACTGTAGTGCTCCAGAACCGTATGGCTCTCGACTTCACCCTAGTGGCGAGAGGTGGTACGTGCGCTTTAATCAAAGAAGAGCGTTGTGCGTATATACCTGATTATCAACATGAGATAAACAACCACCTTGAGGTGATACAGCAAGTGTCGGCCATGACCGAACCAGGCCCCAACCCACTGACGGACTTTTTCCAGAATCTGTTTGCGGGGTGGGGAACCTTCATAATGAACATATTAATAGCTGTCTGTGTGGGAATACTCCTGTTGGGAGTGTGTGCGTGTTGTGGCATACCCTGCATGAAAAACTGATTAAAGAATTGATAGACCTTTGACAGTGACACACCCCGTTTTCATGTCAGCTGCCTCTTCTGCCTACACTACCATGTTGTAGCCCTTACACACGGTGGCCCATTTTGCTATTTAATAAACTTCACTCATTTACATACACCTAATTGCGTATACTCTAGTTACTGCACTACATCAGAGCCTATGTCCTTAGCAACCATTATAACCTGCCATTGTATGACTCTGCCTACTGGCCAGTATAATGGGAAACTTCAGTATAGCTTTATATCTCATATTTTACTATTTTAATTTTTATTTTATGACCTATTATGTTTGCACATCGGTGCGTACCATTTAAACATGACATATGCGTTAAAAGAAAACATTTGATTTATCATTAATTGCATCACTTTAACAATGTCAATGGCCATAGGTTTGGCCATTGGCATGCCTACTGCACCTAATACATGCTTTTTGTCACAGCCCCTTTTTTATTTTTACATTCCAGTACACAGTTAGTAACCACATACAATTTTTCTGCAGACACGACTCCTACATAGATGCCTGTCTGCTTCTTGGATCGCAAATTCACCTCATTTGCATGCTTTTCACCAGACAATTAAGTGATTTGCAATATTCAATCACCTACATGTCTGAACAGTGCTGGGAGGCTCATGCACACCCCCAGTCTTGTTTCCTGGATCACTTGGTGAACATGTTCTGTGTCAGAGCTTTAACATTATTCCTTCATGGAGAATAGCTCCTTGAAGGCTTCATTGAATTACCCCCAATATTCTAGATATGGCCCTCACAAATATAGTCTCTACATGTGCTGTTTCCCTGGTATCTCATTCCCTTCTTTAGCAAGACTATAAATTTGTGACGTTTGTCTTCAAAATTCATAAAACAGCAGAAACCAACATCTCTTAATGTAAGGACTTTAAACAGGTAAATCCCATGCAATTATAAAATAAAATCTCAAAATTCACCAGATCTGACACTGACACAGCAATCAGCTTCACAAAAGAGTTGTATTCCCACTTTAAAAAAAGACATAGAATTACCAGTACCAACCAGACCAAAATACATTGGAAATTCAAAATCAAACCGCCCTGGTGGTCCACTAACATAAACTCTACAGCAATGAAAACAAGTCTTCTAAAATTATACATCAGATTCAAAACTCCTCATAACAAGGATATTATAAAAAGTATTAGCAGGACCCTGAAAAGTACTTTTATGACTAGTAAAGCAACCTATGAGTGAAGGCTAGCTTCTGCAACTAAGGACAACTACAAGGCCTTCTTTACTAGGAAACAAGTTCAGTGCAAATTTCACCCGCAAAATATCTAAGCTTCACATATCAAAGAATCACTTAAACCCAGATTAGTATCAAGGATCATGTCCTGAGGATGCTATCAAAGGACCAAATGTACTTCAGACATGGGTGCTGACAACATACTTGGATACTTAATATGTAGGGCTAACCACTCCCTCACTGAACCTCTCCTCAGATTGTTTAAACTAAGCTTAACCCAGGATTTGTTCCTGAATTATGGTGCCCCATGGTGCTGATGCCTGTTCACAAGGGTGTCCCTACCATAGACTCCAGTAATTATAAACCCATCAGTCCAACTAGCCTGATCTACAAAGCCATGGAACATATCACAATTGTTTTTGTATCAAAAACTTACTAGGCTAGACTCTCAGCAGTTTGGCTTCATGAAGGGGAAGTCTGCCTATTAAATTTTGTTAACTTCTTCAAGAAGGTCAAATAGGCTCTCAACAGTGGTCATGCTGTTCACACAACATATACTGAACTAGTCAAAGTGTTTGACACCATGCTCCTTGCAACATTGTAAGTAAGTTCAGTACTTTCCAGATTTTTATATTGTATGATGGATAATAAACAGGTTAAAAGACAAAACAAACATAGTGGGCAGGTGCCTCATGTGAAACTATGAAGGTAATAAGTGGATTTCCCACCAGGGGAAAATGGGCAACCTGTACATCAATACAATGATTGGAAAATGATCATTCTCCAGCAGAGTATTAATGTACAAGTAATGCCCAGTGAAAAATGAGTCCACTGCTTCATGGCAGTATATCAAGCTGCCGTGGAGCTCATACTGGAAAAAAATAACGACCGCCATTATTTTACTCTCGTTAAGCAGTGGTTCTGCTGTGTAGCAAGCATAAAATGTAAAAAAAAAAACATAGAGAAACAGAGAGAGAGAGAGAGAGAGAGACTGTGTGTGTGTGTGTGTGTGTGTGTGTGTGTGTGTGTGTGTGTGTGTGTGTGTGTGTGTGTGTGTGTGTGTGTGTGTGTGTGTGAGAGACCGAGAGAGTTGTGGGGAAAGTGAAAGCGATTGTATATCACTGAATGCGTGTATTAATACAGAGGAGACTATATGTGTATGTGTGAGAGATCGAAAGAGAGTAAGAGTGATCTTGTGTGTGTATGCGTGTATGAAAGCAGAACAGACTGTGGGTGTGAGAGACTAAGAAAGAGTGAGACTGATCTTGTGTGAGTGAATGTGTGCATAAACGCAGAGAAGACTCTGTGTGTATATGTATATGTGTGTGAAAGCAGATGAGACTGTGTATGTGTGTATGAGAGAGAGGGAGAGAGAATGGGCTCTATGTAAATGTGTTGCGTTTTTCTTACTTTTTTCTTTTTTAAGCACTATATTATTTATTTTATGTATTTTTAATGTAAAATGCTTTCTCCAACACCATTAGCATATACTACAGCTAGTTGAAATCATTAGGCGGAGGAACTATTTTACATTAAAATATGTAAAAAAAAATATAGTACTTAAAAAAAATAAATAAACAAGTAAAACACAACAATTTTACAGCGATCCCATTCTCTCAGGCCAATAATGCTCTCCAGGGTGTGTGTTAATGTGTAATTAATGCCCTTCCAGATTAACACACAATTACACATTAAAACACACCCTGTTGGGCCAGCCTCCTACTCGATGGTGACCTTCACCCCAACACTGGCCCATCCACCTTTGATAAATACACCCCATCCAATTGTAACCGAAACTGCAAAACTAGTATCAGTAGACCAACTAACTCTCTCCTGGCCTGTCACCTCAGTATTAGGATCATTAACAACAAAGTGCATGAACTGCATGCTCTCCTGGCAGTCCACTCCCCTGAGATACTCTGTCTATCAGAGACTTGGTTAAAACCTCACACCACTGATAATGAGGTAATACCTCCTGGGTATAATATACATGGGCTGGATTTGGTTTCCAGGAAGGGGGGTGGGGTAGCCATACTCTACAAATCTGAGTTGAATGTGACCAGAGATGTTAATCAACCACCTCAGATCAACAACTCTTGAGATTCTAGCCACAAGATTGCAGCTTAACAAAAATAAATGTATTAACATAATCTGTATGTATATCCCCCTAGGTAACAACACAGACACACTTGAAGACACCCTCCACTGGCTATCATGCCACTACCCCCAAGAAACCCTACTGCACGGAGACTTTAACATAGACTGGGGTACCTGTTCCTCACAATCCCCCTCTAGCTATATTAACCTGCATGCTTTTACGCAAACCATAACTACCCTGACCAGACTAGGAAAACCATATCAAAAAGAAACCATACTCGACTGGGTTCTTGTAAATAGTAACCCCCAACAGTACAATGTGGGGACCTTTCCCAGTGACCTAAGTGACCACCTCTTCACCTATGTAGTCAAGCAAAAAGGCGTTAACCCATATCCACCCATAATCAGAAAAGTCAGAAACAATAACGACTTTCACCCAGCCAAATTCCAGCAGGAACTTATCTCTTGTAATTGGTCTATGCTAAAACACCTCCCTCTAGAGGAGGCAGTTGTATATTTTAACAATAAATTTCTCGAAATCCTAGATCTGCATGCACCTGTCATCTCAAAATGAACTAAAGCAAGAACTGCACCATGGCTTACTAAAGGGTCCAGACAAAAAATTAATAGCAGAAACAAATTATGGGCCCTATGGCACTTCACTAAAGACCCCCATTATCATGCTAAATACAGGCAAGATAGGAATGACACTAAAAAGATCTATTCTAAAAGACAAAAAAAAAATACTACTGTAATTTACAGACAGTTAACCAGAACAATCCTCAAAAGTTCTGGGCAGGTCTGAATAATCTGCTTCACTCTGGAAAAACATCCACCCCCATCCCCGCCACAACAATTGATAAATCTCCTGAGGATGTCTCAGACTGCTTCAACCATTTCTTTACTGAAACAATTCAAACCCTAGCTAGCCAACTACCTCCTAGCTCCCCCAGTCCTGATACTACCACACCTCTAAACTAACCCTTATTTAGCTTCAAACCAGTGCCCACATCACTCATCCGTTCTCTCATCAAAAAATTAAAACCCACCACACTCTCCGCTGACCAACTCCCCGCCGAGTCTCTCCAAAAATCAGCTGATGCCATTGCCTATCCTTTATCGATACTAATTAACCGTACCATAGTAGAAGCAAAAATTCCCACCATTTGGCAAACAGCCTATGTAATCCCGCTACATAAAGGCGGATCCTCCACGGATTTCTCCAACTATAGACCAATAGCTATACTTTCTCCAATTACAAAAATAATGGAAAAATGTATACACAAACAACTTATGCACCACCTAATCCAAAATCACCTTTTGGCTGACACTCAACACGGCTTCCATCCACACCACAGCATGACCTCGGCCCTCCTGGCTTTTACCAATACCATAAACAACAACCATAACAATAATTATATATCTTCTGCCCTCTTCTTGGATCTCTCCAAGGCTTTTGACATGGTAGACCAACAACTTTTGTTACACACCCTGCAAACCTTCTATCTAGATTCCAAAGCCCTTCTATGGTTTAACTCCTACCTCAATGGGAGGCAGCAGGCTGTTCGCTGGCAGAACAAGCTCTCTAACTTGCTACCAAACACCCTTGGAGTACCACAAGGCTCAATATTAGGCCCCCTGCTGTTTTTCATCTTTATTAATGACCTATATAGTGTCATCCCAAAGGTCAGCTGTATCCAGTACACTGATGACTCCACCTTGATTTGCTCAGCTACATCTCCTTCTGAACTGAGATATGCTATCCAGTCCACCTTTAATACCATAGAGAACTGGGTCTCTAAACGCCGCCTGCTATTAAACCCTAAAAAAACTAAAATGTTGTTTTTCTCACCTACACTAAGGTCTGCTGCTTTTACCTTTAACATAATGGTGAAAGATGGCACTGTTATCTCCCCTGACCCCTCTACAAAACTACTAGGTGTCATTATTAATAATAACCTACAATTTGATTTGAATGTCAGTCAATTAATCAAGAACATCAACAAAATAAATAGGATCTCTGTATAGAATAAAAGCCTTTCTAACTCCCCCCGCCATGATTGCCATAGTCCGCACCCACCTAATCTCAACACTTCTATATGCTCTAATCTAAACAAGTCGGTATTAAATAAACTGTCAACCAGTTACAATCACATTGCCAGGTTTGCCACCGGCCTGCCATTTAGAACACACCACTACATTAACCTCAAATAACTTGGGTAGCTAGAACTTCCCAGTCTAATTCAGTACAACCTCCTGATTATAGCTAATACATTTCTCTATAACCCAGATGATACACCATCCCTTAGGAATGTTATCACCCCCATAACAATCAGAGACTGCTTAGATCCTCAAACAAATTGCTAATTCAAACAATCAAAATTAACAATACAGCTGGGGAAGCCCTCTTTGCAAACTCAGCAGGTAGAGTCTGGAATCTCCTTCTAGCTGACATTACTTTGCTCTCCTGCCTAGGCCAATTTAAAACCAAACTCAAACAACATCTGGCACTAAACTGGCTTTGCCACTATAACAAGCCTTGATAACCCTCATCATGAATGTAAATATTTAATAATATATACATTTTTCCTAATGTCAATTTTTTCCCCTGAATTAAACTTAGGATAACTATAGCTGTGAACTTGTCTGTATCATGTTTATATCATGTATCCTCTGTAAATAGCTTACCTGTTACTATGTCTTCTTTGTTTTATATTTTTGACTCTGTCAATCTTGGAGCTTTTCTCCCTGGGCCTCCACTGAAAATGGACATGAATCCAGTCCGACTATCCCAGTCAACAAATGTAAAATAAATAAAATAAATAAAATGTCTCTGATCTTCTAACTGAGAAACAGGATCTCTGGTTAACTATGTTTACCAATAACTGCAAACTGGGTGTGCCCTCTTGCACCCGTGCCATTCAGAAATGTCCCTAGTTAATAATTGGTGTACTGAAAATATGCTCAAATTAAATGCAAAAAGTGTGATATTACTTTGTATGTCAAACACCCTCTCCCCTCAACATATAGTATTGATGATTCTCTGCTGCTAAATGAAAATATAGTGAGGAACCTGGGTACCTGGGTTGACTGTTCCCTCTTTTTTGAACATCATGATGCAACGGTAGTCAGAAAATCCTTCTACTTAGCACAATTAATATCCAAGGGCATACCATCTAGATTTAAATATGTCATTGCCCCCTTTTCTATTCAGCACAGATTAGACCAGTTATAGAGCACAATGCCCTCTTCAGGATGTACCTCATTCATCATATTAAGCAACTAGAGAAGCCCCAGAAGTTCCTAATTAAGAGGATTTCAACCTTAATGACCCCAAGCTACCAAGAAGTCTAGAACATCTGTCCCTTTACTCAGTACTTTATAGACTCTTTTAGGGTGATCTGTGCCTCACCTACTGTGTTACTAGAGAGTGGGTTGTCCTTGATTTCCTATTTCTCTGCAACTCTAGCAAAAACCATAACCAGGGACTGAGTCTTCCCCAGAAGAGAAATAGAATGCAATTGACAGATAAATTCACTATGCGGTGTCTCTCTCTCTCTCTCTCATCTCTGCAATAAGCTGTCCCTGCAGGTTAACAGGTGCAATCAATTACCTTCAAACTTACCCCAGGGCTAACTGGCTTAACCCTCCTTGAGAAAGTAGGTACAACTTGAGGGTGGATATTGACAATGCATTTATGGTAATGTGGCATTTCCCTTAAAACTCCTGTTACTTCTATGAAAAATGAATTTCAGGCAGCTTTAGACTAATGTTTGATCTACATTCCACAGGAAATTCTAACAAAATATTCTATGACCTTTCTGTGCAATCTTTGAAAAAGTATTTTTCTAAATCAGACTTGATTATTAACCCATTGCAGCTGGCATGTAAGCCCCCTTTATTCCCACCCTGCTCCTGAACTTCACACCCCTCACTTTCTCTTGTCTTATAAAAATGCTGAGTACTCTGAGACTTTCCTAATAATGCATCTTTCTAGCCATTTCATTGCTCACCTTATGCTTAAAATTTCTAGACATTTTATGCTTAACCTTTTTGGACTTTCGAGTGCAGAGTATCTCCTCAGGTCATATTCTGTCATTAACTAGGAAGACAAAATTGGAATCTTAACATGTACACATCGCTAATAAGTATTAATAAATGAATGATGTATGACTAACCTGCTCTGGAAAAATGTTCTATTGTCAACACATGGCAGTTCTTTCAAACAGGCATTGGTATTGCCAGTCTGGATCTTGAAACCCATGGCAAAAGTGCTAGCAACTAATAAGTGTACTACATTATTGTTGTAACAGTGCACCCAAGATCTCACATAAAATCCAGTTGTTTACTAGTGTAGAAGCCAGGAGCTGCCTTACAGACCAAAGCCAATAAATGCACAGACCAGGAAATGATCCATCTTCCCTCTACAGCTGCTGCCTTCATGATGATTCAGCATACTGTCACTGTCATTTACATGTAAACAGAATGTGCTGACTGTAGAGTCTGCAATACACAGATGTACTATCCATGTATCAAAACATTTGCTGAAGTCACAACAAATTAAAGATAGGGAGAGGGATATAAATCTATCCATTAAGCTGTCATGCAAGCACATAAGAAACATTATGGACATATTAGTACAATAAGGGACTCACACACGCTATCCGCAATGACATTATTTTTCTTAATAAAGTGATCATATATTTTTCTGTTAATGTAACAGTTTATGAATTCATTGATTCATCAAATCCCACCATTAGTTATTTATTTGTATGTTTGTTTATTTATTTATTTAATATTAATTTACTGAGGTACTCTAACTAGGCAGAGCTTATTTTCAGTGGAAGCCTAGAAAGAAATGCTTCAAAAACTGGTTACATTATGGGCTGCTTTAATATTACAGGTCATGCAAAAGTTAGAGCACATGGCCCCATCTCACAAGGAATATTCAGGGGTTAAGAAATCATATGAAAAGTTATGCACAAAATATGATATGGCAACGGTTTACTATCAAAATTGCGAACACCGGAATAAAACCTGGTCATTCGCGCGAATCATATCTCAAAAAATCAGCAGAGGAACACAGGCATTATGTTGAATATAATGCCGAATTCAAAGAACTGACATTATTCAACATATGCCTTCCCCTGCAGATTACTCAACACCACCAGAAGTTGAGCTTGTAAGCAGTATATATGTACTGCACAACACAGAAAGGCCCATTTTTGCAGGGGGCCAAGCCCCCTGCACCCCCACACCACCTGCAAATAATATATTCCAACTCTGAAATCACACTACAGTGGGGAAAAGGGTCATTTTTCGATCCCAGCTGTACCGCGATCTGTATTCATAATGCCGATGACAGGTGTGTGAATGCAATGAGGCATTTGCAAAACTGCACCTCACACTAGTGCAGGTTAGATGAAATGAGAATCATCCAGCTATTCAACATTCCTGTTTTCATCTAATCTGTACTCATCATTTTGATAGTAAACCTATGGCAACATTTGATGCACATTACATGGTGACATTTGGTAATGTTGTCAATATGAGGTTCGGGTTAGATGATCAACCGCTCACATTGTCAACCAGTAAAATATAAAACTCAGAAGATCTAAAGTTCATAAGGACAACAAATGCCAGTAGCAGATGTCTGAGATAACAGTACAGGATGGAATGGGGTTTTGCCTTTTCCCTGCTGTAGTGATATTGGAGTTTGTTTCTTTAATTAGCAGAGGTGTGGGTGGTTTGGTGAAACTTTCCTCCCCCACCATGTAAGCAATGTTTTTGTAAGGTTTTGCAACTATCTGACATTTTGTAGGTTCATAATTCTGAGTTTGATGTTTTGCCAGTTAACAATATGGGCAGTTGATCATCTAACATAGATTTGTCAATATGATAGTTGCAAAGGTGGTCATGCTTGCTAAAGGATACTTTTATACATTTCTTGGCATTTAGAGTTAGTCCATGGTTTTGAAGGATCTTGGTGTCCTCTGGTGAGTTGGCACCACGTTTGCAGCCATCTGCATCCATAAATTCTTAATATCTGCTTTGACCTTTGAGAAGTAAATGCCAAAGAGGAGAGGCCCAAGGGCTAAATTCTGAGGTACAATGTTAATGGCAGGTCACTTGGAGGATGTAGTGCCACTCACCCTAACTTCTTGGGTTATATTTATGAGTCAAAGTGTTTACATTTAACTGGGGGGATCTTATCAATGATGGTTGAATGTGGAATGGTGTTGAACACCTTTATGAGGACCAGATATGCACTGTGTACTGATTTCCTTTACTTTGTTGCTCAAGTAACCTTTTTGAAGAAGTCAACCAGTTTAAGTAGGCAAAATCTCCTGATAATTAATCCAAATTGGCTTGTGTCCAGAGTTTGTAGGCTGCCTATGTCTTTATTTACTAATTCCATAATTATCCTTTACATAGTCCTGGTAAGGTTGATCAGGCTTATTGTTCTATTATTACCTTGGTCATTTGACTCCCCACCTTAACACAGGAGGATACATGCTGCTGTCCTCCATTCATCTGGCACAAAGCCTGTTTGGACACTGGTACTGTATAGCCTCTGTACAGGGTCTGATTAGTCATTTTTCAGGCTGACCAGTAGGCAGCTCAGTAGGTTATCCAGCCCCATGGAAGTAGTATTTTGAACTTGAATAGTGTCTTGAGGACTTGTTCTTGGCATATTTGAGGGGGAGATGTAACTGTGGGTATGTGATTTGGGAATACAGGAGACTTTAACTGTTAACAGCAGTTAACAGTTATAGTTAAGTAAAATTATAGTATGGTGGCCCTACTGGAAGCCATGCTGGGTGTTAACAGTTATAGTTAAGTAAAAGTATAGTATTGTGGCCCTACTGGAAGCCATGCTGGGTGTTTAAGAAAAAGGTTGTTAGTTTTCTGGTTGGCCATTAATTGTTTATGGATATGTCATATTAATATTTCTAATATATTATCTGTTTGGGATTCTTATCTGAAGGTGTTATTATCTGAACTGTATTTTAGTTTTAAACATGACCAATATTTAGTGGATGGTTTT
This sequence comes from Protopterus annectens, assembly GCF_019279795.1. Taxonomy (NCBI): domain Eukaryota; kingdom Metazoa; phylum Chordata; order Ceratodontiformes; family Protopteridae; genus Protopterus; species Protopterus annectens. The sequence goes on along the minus strand of NC_056735.1, from coordinate 406,825,273 downwards.
GACTGGCAAGTACTTTAACTTGTATTTAGATACACAAACTACATTTTTAGTAAATGAAGGCTTCACAAATGTAAAGCCAAGCCCCCTTTCAGACCTATTGCATCTGGAATTGGATATTATATGGAGGCTATATCTATTTATTTAAGTTTTATTTTGAAATTATCTATCATGCAACTCATGGGTATTTAAAAGACCACAAAGAGTTACTCAAACTTCTTTCCAATTTGGAAGCATCTGAGGCTGATGTTACAAGGAGTCCTTTAGATATATCATGGTAAAATTAATTAGTTGTATCTAATGTGTTCTAGTTTTACTAGCATTGAAGATGATACCTGTGTTATCCACAAAACATATAATAAAATATAAATATATAATAGAAGCAGCGTCATATATTTTTGAGTATGGTCTGTAGATTTTTGAAGAAAAATATTCTAAGGATGATTGTTGATATGATTACTTCTGAATATGAAAATATATAAAATGGTTTAAAAGGAACACATCAATATTTTATTTATACGAACAATCCATCTTATTTAGGGCAAAATTGTTCCATATATTTGCTCAGAAATAAATAAGGTTAGCAACAGGTTCAAGCCTTCCCAACTACATAAACTGCTTATATTTCACTACTATGTTTTTTCTTCTAGTATTAAACATAGTAAAACCCTTTATATAAAATACATGAAACTTTGTTTGGTCCTAAGCAGCAAGAAGGTTGCAGAACTAGTAGGAGATAAGTCTTTCAGATATAGGAAAGACTGTAATTAAAAGGATTTGTTGGGCAAATCCATGAGACATATGCTTTAGAATAAAGGAAGTTGCAAACATCATAACTGTGACACTTCTGAGTTTATGCTAACTATAAATATATTTATTCACTCTATTACAGGGGTTAAATATTACAGCGACATCTACGTGACTGCAGGTCACAGAATATTTTTGTATACTGTAAGATACTCTGATCTTGAATGTTACACAGAAAAAAATCAGCACTCTTTATATACCCATATCTTACAATATTTTTGAATCATCAAACTAATGGATTCTACAAATGTACTTTTGGATATGTCAGAGAGGCTAACCACTTTTATAAATATGTTTTTTGTCAGAAAAATATGTATTAATGTGTGTGCTTAATGCTAATTAGAAACTAATTAAGTTAACACGTTTTTCATTCCATTTTATATGCACTATTTTATATACAGTTGAGTTTCATATGGGACTAAAAGATGCTTTTTGAAACTGCAGTGTGCTTTCTGAAACTTGCAAGATGCCCTCTGACCTAGTAATTGCCAGCACAGCAATATTCATGTTTATGCCTTCTGGAAAATGTACTTGAGAAGCAGGTGATTATCTGCTAGGTCAGGAAGAAATGAATGAACAATGCTATATTCTGTAAATGTAATGATTTTAAACAATCAGCTCTGTTCAAAGTATGAGAACATACACAGCTGCAGAAGTTAGAAATAACATGGACAAAAAACTGTTAGAGAAATGAACTGCAAACTATACTTGCTTTGTGCTCAAATTAACCATAGTACCTTGTATGGTAACATTGCATATATCTAACTGGTGGTAGCCAAGGCCACGTTATTTTTCTTAGGAAGTTTCTCACAAAAATTGATGGTACCAGCAGAATATTGTAAAAACAATTACTACAAAATGATGATGACAAAACTTGTGATTCACTACGTCAGCTTGGTAGGCAATGTCTTATTAGAAAAGGTATAAGAATACCTGCACTTCCTGATTCTAGTTAGACAAACTCTGTATTAGCACATTTTTGTCTCCTTGCTGCAAGATTAAAGTGCCTTAACCTGAACCTACTGTGTTTTGATCATTTTTAAAGTATATTTTTCCTTTGACATTTTTCATTTATCAAGAGGTTATAAAAAGCTACACTATGACTCAACAAATCCTATTTGGGTCATGCACTACTTACAATGAAGACAAACGCAAAAGACTTCAAGCTGGCTCCCAAATCGAAAATGCTGACAAGAGTTCCCACACTCACTTGCTGTATATAAATGAACTCCAAGGTTGCATCACATAGGAGAAGTGAAACAAACAGTGTTTCTCTCAAACTGCACACTTGAATAGAGGCAAACATGCTTGCCAACAACACTTTTCAAAAGTTCGCAGACAACGGTGAAAATCTAAGCATTGTGAAGCATTTATCCACGTGCTGGTAAAAGATACTTGTTGAAAGACAGTCTAGACTATATTTGAGGTATAAATATAAGGTATATCCTCAAGTTTTTGCAACAGCCAGAAATGAAGTAGTACCAAGACTTGTCAGGGATAAACATAGAAACAGTAGGGTAAACAAATTATGCATATCAAAGCTGAAGTTATGCTCATTAATTTACAGATGTTGATGTCTTTGACTGTCTGCAAGGAGAAAATTCTATCTTGATAAAAATGACAGTAAGGTTTAGAGGCATAACTTAAAAGCTCAGAATGAAAGACTAATGGAATGTAAGAGAATGTACATCATTGTCAGAGTAACTGGTAGCTATATTTATATATCCAGATGCAGTAGCCAAAAACTTAAATGGATGCTTCTAGAAATGCTTAGATCCTAGCCAGTTGAATAAAATGACTGGTAATAAGAATGATCAGTTATTCACAGTAAGTGACATTACAAACAAGTTATCAGATGCAAATTACTATTTCATTTGGGAGTAAATTTAGGTTTGGCAAATAAAACACAAAGACACTGGCAACCTTCAAACACTGGACCCCACCCAGTTTGGGTTCGTGAATGGCTGATCTTGTCTACTGAACCTGACTGACTTCTTCAAATCAGTCTCCAGAGCTGTGGGCGAGGGTAAGGAGGTCCACACAGCTTATCTGGACCTTGCCAAGACCTTCAACACCATTCTCCACTCTGTAATCATAGATAAACTTACTAAGCTGGGCATTAATCCTTATGTCACTTGATGGGTTGCCAACTGGCTTACTGACAGAACCCACACTGTAAAAGTAGCCAACTCCAAATCCAGCTCCAGACAAGTGACAAGTGGAGTACCTTGGGGTTCAGTCCTGGGACCGCTCTTGTTTGGCATCTATTTCTCTGAAGTACAGGCCAACACTAAGGGACTCTGGATAACAAAGTTTGCAGATGAGTGCAAACTGGGAGCCATTATTGAATTCCCAAATTATGTGGTTATTCTACACAAAGGGCCTTACGGAAACAGATGCTTGGTGCCAGAGCCATGGGCTCTAGCTCAATGCCAAGAAATATATAGTTATCCCCTTTGGGAAAAAACACATACCTGTGAATTCCCACATAGGTGGCAGTACACTAAACACCGAAAGTGTGATAAGAGACTTAGGGACACAGATGGACAGTTGTCTCACCTTCAATAACCACATCGCCACAACAGTCAGGAAATCCTTCTATGTGGCACACCTCATGACTAAGGGCTTTTCATCTAGAAAAAAGGAGGTCATTGTCTCACTGTATTCATCCCTCACTAGACCCATTATAGAATACAATGCCCAGTTTGGTATGTACCTCTCAAGATATCTGCAACAACTGGAAAGGCCACAGAAATACCTCACTAAAAGAATCACAGGCCTAAAGCAGATGACCTATGCTAACTATCTAAAACAACTCCAGCTATACTCTGTCACATATCGTCTACTCAGAGGCGATCTCTGCTTAACATACAAGGCCATGTCAAACCCAGAGCTGTTGGACATGCTACACTTAAAGAAATCCCAATCCCTCAGAGCCACATGCTCCAGGGATCTAAACCTAGTCATCACAATGAACAAAACATGCTGGAGGGATAGGCTTCTGACCCAGAGACTCCCCAGACTCTGGAACAGACTACCCATACATGTCAAGCAGAGCATCTTTGGCCCTCTTCAAAAGGAACACTGACGATTGGATGGGAGATAGGAAATTCATCCCAGAGATCACGTCAGTCGCCCTGCTAGACAGGGGTTTAGGGAAATAAATATTGTGGGAAGAAATAGCCAAGGAATTGTTATGGCTAGGCTTGTATAGGCCCTGGGCCGTTAGCCTAGTACCAACCTATGAACCTATGAAAAAAATTAAAAATTCAGTACCTTTTATGTACCATACCATATTATAGAAACAACCATCTAAGACTAGTATTTATAATCATGGCTGTGGTATGATTCCAGATACTCTCATTAGAGGTAATATATTATTATTGACCATGAGATAGCTCATTTCAGGCACAAAAAAAGGAAATTGGCTAGGCTTAAAATGGCCTGCAAGGGCAGCTACTCTAGTCTAGTACTTACTTATGAACATATCAGAATACATGAAAGAAGTTACAACCTACCTAGATGATGTACTAGTATGCACAACTACTCAATTAGAATCGAGTAGCAATTTAAATAAAAACATTTGTAAGATCTATATTTAGAAATAATGTCCAAAATATAATAATATGAAATAGTTTTGCAAGCAATGGATGACAGGATTGACAGATTCCTTCCAGTCTACAAATAATTTCAGTATGGATGACATTTGGGCTGCCATGCTTTTAGGTTCATAATTTAGTGACTTAGCAGTGAGTGCAATAACCATTTCAAATGTGCATAGACTACTGGATGGGTGTGGGTGGTGTGACATAAAGACAAAGCACGGTGCAAAGTGGGAGTACTGTTGTTAGATTTAACAGCAGCTATACAAAGAACATGGATGAAGTAACACTTTGCAAAATGAAGTTCAGAATGCAAGTCCCAGACTTTGTATGGTATTTTTACTGTTTGTTTCTCTTTTTACACTTTAACAGTGCATAAATTCCAGACAGTGATGGGGTGACTAAACAAACTGCAATAGATGCCTAGAGGAATAACTTGGATGTTCTACAGAAACAACTCGAGGCGTGACTCGGGCTAAACGAGATAAGAATGGTTCTTCCCAAATGTCAAAATGTTAAGCATGAAAAGGTATTTTTATGTCCCTTTGTACAATCCCAGGTGTAGCACTTGTGAAGAACATATTAGTATCACTATCTTGGATTTCAATTTGTACGTAATTTCTCTGCATTCCATTATGACTTTTAAAGAAATCTTTCAATGATTAAATTTTAGATTTTCTTGCAGTATCTGCTAGTCATAGAAGAGAATTGTGCCTACTGTACACCTAGTCCTGTTTAAAAATTCCAGAGTGACCTAATACCAGATGTCCAAGTAAACTATTATTACAATGTCACAATATTACTCATGAATATCTGATTTCTTATTTGCAGGAAGAACTTTGTAAATGCAAAGTATAATGGTTATAGGATACCTCTTCACAATCCAGCTAATAATATCCCTGTATCTCACAGATCATTCACTGAAGGACTATGCACATCAACCTTCCTAACCTAAACACAAAACACACATACAAATAAACACATAATGAAAACTACAATTATCAAGTGACCACACAGAGTTTTCAATAGAAAAAACACCATAAAGAAGTATTTTTGCATGAGAGGTCAATCCCTGTGCACCCTCTATTTAGTACTCCCCACACCTGCCACATGCTTTTGTATACTAACTCTAGGATCACAAAACATGAAGAAAATGTATCATCTGTCAGTAGGTAATATAACTGTTTTGTCTTCTTTGTGCTTGTTCAATGCACAGCCTGCCAAGCAAACAGTGAAACAGTGCTGCTCAATGAGGAGGACTGGAATCACTGGTCATACTTGACAAGAGGTACTTTTAGGTCATGGGAACCAGTCAGCTGTCATCTTCTGACAAGTGGTACATTCAGTGCATGGGAGCCAGTCAGCTGTCATCTTCTGACAAGTGGTACATTCAGTGCATGGGAGCCAGTCAGTTGTCATCTTCTGACAAGAGGCTCATTCAGTGCATGGGAGCCAGTCAGCTGTCATCTTCTGACAAGAAGCTCATTCAGTGCATGAGAGCCAGTCAGCTGTCATCTTCTGACAAGTGGTACATTCAGTGCATGGCAGAAAGTCAGCTATCTTCTTTTAACAGGAGGTCTATTCAGTGCATGGGACCCAGTTAGCTGTCATCTTCTGACAATAGATGCATTCAACACATGGGACCCAGTCAGCTCTCATCTTCTGACAAGGGGTGTGCATTCAGCACATGGGACCCAGTCAGCTCTCATTTTCAAACAACAGGTGTATTCAGTGCATGGGATCCAGTCAATTATTTTCTTTTTAGAAGATGTGTATTCAGTGCAAGGGACCCAATCAATTGTCATCTTCCAACAATAGGGGCATTTAGCACATGGGACCCAGTCAGGTCTCATCTTTTAACAAGCTGAACATTCAACGCAAGGGACTCAGTCAGGTGTCATTCAGTCAGGTGTCATCTTCTGACAAGAGGTACATTCAGACATGGATTACTCTGTCAGCTGTCATCTTCAGACAAGAGGTGCATTCTGTACATGGGACCCAGTCAACTGTCATCTTTTGACCAAGTCAGTGGTGAGGTGACCTGTTCCATGCATCACAGTATATATTCCTTGTTCGGTTATGTGATATTTCTTATAGAATTTTAACTGGTATATATTACTAAATAGTTCTACTTAGTTACAAATAGCTGCCAGTCAGAATTCTTAAGGGAAAACTATATAAATTGTAGGTAAGGGATGTTTTTGCATGACAATGTATTATAACTGTCATATTTCGTGATTACATAGTACTTCCCATAAAGCTATAATCTGCTTTTATGAGTTATTTTGTGCAACATTAATAATAGTTTACCTGGCCACTCAGGAGTAGGTTAGTTATTTTTATATTTTTTAAATAAATCTTGGAGTATTATATTGCACAATACTCATTTAAGGAAATAAACTAGTTATTAACTTGAGAAACTTTAATGATGCATGCTGACATTTCTCTGGGATTATCCTAGTAACACCTCTAGGCATCAGATATTGTCAATTCATATTTGCATTAATTATTCCAAAACCATGTTACATGAAAGCTATTAAAAATATAATCTTAAAGCTGACATACACTTCTTAAGAGCACTGCCAAGTCTTCCTTTAGAATGCATTGATATTTGATCGGGATTGAGAGGGTGGCCTAATGGTTAAGGTGTTAACATATACTGACATATACTGTCATGCAAATGTTGAATAAACAAATGCAAGTATATGTCACCCACCCGCTCATTACTGAGGAGAGGACACTCCTGTGAACATCATTATACCACATCAGCAGTAAGTCAGTGAATGCTTACCTGTCAAAGGTAAAAGTGTGTGTCACTATGGATCTGACTATGTGCAGACACATGTAGAGTCAGTTAGTCTATAACTATTTGTGGAAAGTGTGAACACGTGTGAATAAATAACGGATTTGGAAATTTAAGATACAGCAACCTCAGGCATAATGCTCTGTTACCAAAGAAATTACCTGTACCACTGTGTATAGATTATTGCTACATTTCTGTTTGATGCAGTCAGAAAATGAGGAGTGCACATAGCTATGATATACTTATATATGATCCCACATGGTATCAGTATTGCCAGTGCATGGTACAAAGCACCACATCATACCAGTGGGACATCATGACAACTGTCATCCAAAACACATGGGAAATGACATGTCTATCTGTTGCACATACATGATATGGCAACACACAATTCTAAGCCATACGACAATGGTAATACTAGACTATGGACAACATGTGTTGTCTGTCATTTGATCTCAGTAAAACACATGTTTACAGGTTAATTCTTGCAGCACTAGCTGCAGGTTAACTGCCACAATGTATGCACAACTGAATGTGGGAGGAAAGTGTAATATGTTAATGAGTGTCATGCACAAATTGAAACACAATTAAATCTCACACACCAATAACACATGAGCATGTCAGCTACATAGTATGCATGCACAAGATTGCATATGTAGTCCAGTCAATTACATGGCAATCAGCATGTTGGTAGCATAACACAATTGGAGCACACTGACAATACTTACAGACTGGAGGGACTAGGCTGATGGGGATGAGCCTTATGAATGACCTCACAGGTTGTCTCCCTGAACAAATCATGAATTGTCCATGCCATATCCTGGAAGAATGCCCCCGTTATGCTCTCATCCGTGTTTGGAACACATTGGTCACAACCTCCTGGATCTCTTCCCAATAATTGTCTTTGTTCTGGTCCTGGTGTCTTCTCCTCCAGGGTGCAGCAGGCATGATGGCTCAAGTGTGTGCAAGTCCAGCTTCTTCATCATCGTTGTCATCATCACCATCATCATCTGAGGACTCTGGCAGTGGCCTGGCATGTAGTTATCTTTGGCGTCTAATGAGGGAATCCAAACTAGCAAAACAAAACAAGAAAAGAAAATGAGCAGGCAATGGAATATCCAACTGTTTATTGTATGTAAGCGCTTTCACTGAACAAAATACTTCATCTTCTTCAGACAAGCCTTTCAGTGAAAGTGCTTACGTACAATAAACAGTTGGATATTCCATTGCCTGCTCACTTTCTTTTCTTGTGTCTGATGAGGGAATGCCCACTGGTCCCATGCTGTCAAGATGAATTGCAAAACACAACTGAAATGAAAAGTAAATGTCTATCATGCAGAACATTCCCATAAAAATCATAGCTGACCTTAATATGAAACTGATATGCATGTCTGAAATATAACATACTGAATCAACATACCATCCACTGGTGAGCTATGCAAATACAAATATGAGACTAAAGGTGTAGGACCATACCTCAAACATATTTAAAACACAGCTCAGTTTTAAATGTTGCAAACATTACCAAGTTGCATAATTATAAGCAACAGAATTGCTGCTAGTTAATGGCTGCTAATGCACATAACACATTCTCTATGTCACTTTAGCTATAGTTATAAACATGAACAACCAACAGAACATGTCAGGGAGAATGTATGCATCATGAATGTGAGCAGTACACACAAGGCAATGCAATGACATGCATAACACCACTTACCAGTGGGAATCAGGCACATCATCTGACCATTTGAATACTGGCCAGCATGAAGCATGGCAACCATAAACAATCATACACATGTAACATATCCTGACATGTGAATGGAAGCATACCTGACACTGCCTCATGCCACATTAACATAACTGAACTCTGAAAAAAACATAGCTTGTAAATGTCAACATAACAGTATTATGGTGACCTGCACTGTTAATAATGTAGTCTGCCTCAGTAAACAGTTCATCTGAGCTTCTGGAAATAGGCTATCATTCCTTTTTTTCTTCCCTTGCATGTGTTCCTTGAACAATTATGTATGTGTATGACTGTAAATATTCGGTTCGGCTGAAATTTCTGCCCTCACACACCCACTGATAGCTCGAAGGAAATACTGTATACCACATTCCACACAACCATCACTATGAAACAGTTCTGCAATACACATCCCAAGACAAAACACACTGCCTCAATAACAGCCTGGAAAGCTTACTACATAGCATGAAACATGACCTCTCTGGTCCACTTTACAATGGTAGCCTACAGTCAGGTTTTGTGCTTAAATAACAGAAGATAGCGACAGTCATTCCCCTGTACAAAGGATTTCAAAACACATGCCCATAAGTCTGACCAGCCTTATATGTAAGCCCATGTAAAGATTCATTGTGAACATTATAAATAAAGATATAAATAACAGGCAAACACTGGCCCTATCACAGTTTGGCTTTGTTAAATGAAGGTCATGCCTATTATATGTGTTGAGCTTCACTGAGAGTATCAACAAAGCAATTAATGTGGCCAGTACTGTGCAAACAGTTTACCTTGACATGGCCAATCATTTTGACACAATACCCAACTCAGGCATTATAGACAAGCTCAGTAAATTAAGTATGCACCATTTTATCTTCAGCTGGATAGCCAAAATGGCTCACTGATAGGACCCAGAAGATCAAAATAGGTGAGACCACATCCACCAAGAGCTCAGTCACTAGCAGAGTCCCCCGTGGCTCACTACTGGGGCCACTGCTTTTTGGCATCTGTTTCTCTGAAGTGGAAGAAAGCAGTGAAGGTTTATAGTTGACTAACTTTGCAGATGATTGCAAGCTGGAGGTTATCACTGACTCCCATGTAAACACAAGCATTCTTCAAGAAGGCCTATCTATGACTAACAAATGGTACCATGTATTTAAAATCAACCACAGTAATTGCATAATTGTAGCCTTTGGAATGTCAACCACCATCATGGATAATTAACATGTTGATATACAACACCAACAGTCAACCCAGTGGTCAGGAATCTGTGTACGCATGTAAACAGCAGCCTTACCTTCGACCACCACATGGACACAGTAGTGAGGAAATCCTTTTGTGCTGCACAAGTTATAAGTAAGGACACGACAGCTAGGTCCAAAGAAGTCATTATCACACTGTCATTTGTCCTAATCACAACAATCATAGAGTACAATGCTCCCTTCAGCATGTACCTGATCAGGCATATGCAGAAACTGCAACTAACTCAGAGTTTAAATATATAAAGAATATAAGGAATAACAAACCTGCCTTATGCAGAGGACCTTAAAGACATTTCCCTGTACTCATAGTAAAAATACAAATAGTCCGTGAGGATAAAAGTTGGAGAAAAAGAACAAAATGTAGAGCACAATAAAACAAAACTCTGACTAATGCAGCTAATAAAACTTTAATATCAAACATATAAAAAATAAAAAGATAAAATAAGGTGACCACTTTCACTGCTAACAAGCAGTTTCTTCAGACCATACAATGCTTGTTAGCAGTGTAAGCACTCACTTTGTTTTTATCTTTTTATTATTTATCTGTTCAATATTAAAGTTTTGTCAGCAGTTTTATTTCCCTGTACACAGTCTGATATACATTTTGAGGAGTGATGTTATGATCGGATTACAAGGCATCCACAAATACCCCAGTTATGAATCTTCTGCATATTCATAACTCAGTTACAGAAATGCAAAGTCTAAGGACTGGAATTTTGTCTGTGACTTAGGACATACTGGACAGAAAGAGATGTGTCCAACATACTGCATCTCCTCTGAATAGACTTCAAATCCATGTGAAGCTAATTTTATATATTAGACAATTTAAGCACAACTTAGACCAAAGTATGGTGATTTGTAAATTTACATCATGACTGTCACACATGTCACATATGGGCAGAGGTACCTTATAAATGCCTGCCCCTCAATGTCCTATTTGTAAACAGGATGTCATTATTCTTTTATGAAAACTTGCCTAGTCTTAGAAAGGCCCATCTGGTTCATTAGTGTAGTAAAAATCTATGAATGTAGAAATCTATAAATTGCAACGTCTGCATGTAATGATTCATATGATATGAACAGCCACCAAGTGTCATTGTTAAAATAAGGAGCTATTAACATGACGATGTTGTGGAAACTAGCCAAGCCATATGGCAAACATCTGAGCCAGGCAGCATGATAATCGGCTGAACACATGTAATGAATACAACAGTAACAACTATTTTATATGTTCAATCACCAGAGCCTGTGACATAGGAGAACCTAATATATGTTGTATTAACACTGTTGTATGTGTACAACTGCATGCATTGCCCACCTACAGTTAGTATCAAGCAGTAGCCTGAAAAATGCAAACATCCTGATGATGATTGCTGATTATGAACTGTTGCAAAGAAATGTCTACCTGCACAAGTGTCAGCAAACTAGAATACAAGTACATTGTAACAAAAACATCCAAGCTGTTGTAGGCAGACACAATAGCAATGTTGAACCAAAGGGCTTGCTAATTATGAAATGTTGCAAATTTGGTCTGCTCAAACAACAGCAAGCTTAGGATCCAAGTATGTTATAACAAAAACACCCAAGGCAGTTTAAGCAGATACAATACCAGTGCTGAACTGTAAGACATACAACAGCATCCGAAAACAACAGTGCAGACACCAATGCAGTCTAGAAACAGGAAGGCTATGCTCACCAGATGAAGCACTAGGTAACAGCCACACATAAGGGAATACCAAACCATATAAGCAGCAATCAAAATACTAGGACTTGTATACAAAACATCTACTGACATAATATGTGACATATACCAACCCAACTGTGATTTAGGTTGTGAAGTACATTTCAAAAACTGCATGCTGAAAAAAATGGCTTAATGCTACATGATATTTAAACATTTTTAGATTTAATTTGCAGTTTAAAGCATAGCTATAGAGTGATTATTTCACTTACTGTATTGATGCATGATGGGTATTCATGTATTCTAGGCAATATATATATATATATATATATATATATATATATATATATATATATATATATATATATATGGTAATGTGAATATTACAGGCCTGTAAGAAGGATCAGATGCATTTCTTTTCACAAACTATAAAAAGCAATCAACATAACTCTCTCCTTCCGCTGCTTCTCAAGTCTGTGCATCTGCTCGATGCACAGATTGCAATTCCTGGTCCTATCTTCATCACCTAAAAAAGAAATGAGCAACTATGAATGATGTATTTTTCAAATAATAGTGATATACATTTCTCAGAGCAGTTTCTAGATAATTTACTTCTAAGGAACATGAGATAATTACTATATACATTTTTCAAGGTTACATACAGGTTTTAACATTTTTGAACATAGCTGACCACAGATTGGAGGAGATGAGATTCAAGCTTGCAACTGCAATGTACATCCAAACTTTAACCTTGACAACTGCCTGCCTAGCCAACCCATCTTGAGGGGAAAGTGCATGTTAGAATGCAGTGAAAAGACTTGCCCCAGGATTCTGCAAGCTCTGCATGGTGTGCAGGAATAGTGCAAGAGCTGCTGCATGCAATATGGCCGAGGAGTGATCCAGGAATGAGCTCCCGGGACATGCACAAGCCCTCCAACACTATTCCTGCATGGACACAGCTCCTGTATGCTAATTACCCCATTTGCAGGTGAAAACCATACAAATGAGGTGAATTAGCGATCCAGGAAGCATGCAGGTGTCTGTGCAGGAATAGTGTAACCTGCAGAAATGTATTCGGTTACTAACCGAATACATTTCTGCACATTACAAAACGGAGGCATGACAGGTCCAAAGAAAGCATGTATTCAATGTAGTAGGTATGCCAATGACCACATATATGGCCATTTGCATGGTAAATAGTTGCAAAATTATAAAAAAATAACTTTTTTTGCCCAATTTCGGCCGTTTAAGCATAGGGCAGCAGTGCGCAAACGGGATCGGCCCAAAAATTAAAAAAATGCTGGAAATAAGCTTTTAAACCAAAATCAGCATTCTGCCATAATAGTCAATGGCATGCAGAAAACAACAATACCATTGAATAGTGGTTGCTAAGGGGGAAGGCTGAGTGTCAGTATTGTAACCATGCATTAGTAGTCAGTTTTATGCAAATTAGGGGATTGATACTGAATCGCAGATTTCTCCACAGTGTTAGCTATCATCCAATCTTGTAAGTGCAGTAATACCATGGTGCAACCCTAAGAGGTAGCTGACTTCATAAGGGGGAGTGTCATGCATGCTGTAAACTTACTGGAGCTCTGTGGCCTGTGTTTACGCTTAGCTAAGCACAGCTAAGGAAGAGGGTGTGTCTGAGGCTGCCTAGCAGTGTTTACATTGCCTAAACAGGAGTGCATGCCGCGCACTGGGTTTTAAACAAAATAAAAAACAGGAAATAGCAGCTCTGTTCACATCTGAGCACTGGGTATGCACAGCACACCTCGGGGCTTAAACGGGAAGGCAATAGGAAGGAAAAACAGCAGTAGGAAGTCAATCAAGGAGAGCTAGCATAGCTAGCAGTTGAAATGTATCAGAATCAGCCAATTACACCAGCATCAGCCCAGCCCAGCACACTAGTATAAACTATACAAACACCTTTCAATCTGGTTTTTCTCACAAACTCTATACCACCGATGTACACAGACGGAGAAATTTTACCAGACAAAACTAACAAAATAATAGGGGCTGCTGTCGCTCTCATACATCAATATGCTGAGGGTGGTGAGGATGAGAATGCTGATGATCAACCCACAGTAAGGAGAAGGAGAAGAGTGTACAGACCCAGGGTAACCTACCAGGGGCTAAATTAAATGAAGATAGTGCAGCACTATAGGGTGGACAGGGACATCCTACAGCAAACAGTTGAGCTGTGCCAGCCACGCCAAACACACAGAACCAATAGAGGGGAAACCATCCCAGTGGATACCAAAGTATGTGTAGGCTTATGAATACTAGCCACATGTACCTTCCAAAGGCCAACTGGGGACATCATGGGGATCTCATAGGCATTAGCATCCAAATTACTCCACCAGTTTCTGGATGCCATGTCAGCACATGCCGGTGAGCACATATATTTCCTCAACACCCATGAGGCGTTGACCAGCAATATGCATCTCTTCCACCAAATAACAGAATACCCTGAGGTAGTGGGTGCAATAGACTGCATGCACATCAAAGCACCACTTGGTGAGCGGGGTAGGGTCTATATAAACCGCAAGTGCTTCCCATCCATCAACTGCCAGAAATGTACACACACCTGAACAAGAACTCCATAATGAGGCACACACACAAATGAGAATAATAATAGAGTGTGTGTTTGGGATGCTCAAGTCATGGTTCCAGAGCCTGGACATATCAGGTGGAGACTTGCAGTACTCTCCGGCTACATGTACCCAAATTTTCATCGTATGTGCCATGCTACACAATATGATCCTGCAAAAACAGCTGCAACAGGAACCGCATGGAACAGGGCCACACAGCCCCACACCATTGCCAAGGCAAGCACAGGCACAGAGTGACTTAGAGGAGGAACAACCTGAGCCTTCCCATGTAGGCAGAAGGAGGCGTGCTCAGTATGCCCAGGGTTTGGCAAAGAGGCAATGCATAGCACATACACTGACACTGTAGGAACCCAGGGAATGACACCTCTCTCTGCCTCGCACATACAGTGAAAGGGATGCCAAACATGACACTACCTGTGATTTACTATGTATAGGGAGTGAACTATGTGCATCTGACATAGTCAGCCCTCCAGCACCATCCTCAATATTGGCACAGCCACAAGTAATTCAATCTTCCTATCAATTGCTGAATGGAGTAGTATGTTCTGCCAGTCATAGCTATGGTATGAATGCAAGGGAATCGGGTGGCTGAATAGGATGGCAGCAGATACTGGACACCTATATGGGCAGCATGGAATCTATAACAAATTCTGGTGTCAACAAAGTAGGCAGTACTAGACAAGGTGACACATCCCACTGCAGAACATGTGGTGGCCCAAATGTGTCTCCATAGGACACACACATGCATGTCAGTGAGGTTCACATACCCAACAAAAGCCTCAGCCAGCAGGACAGTTGTAGATGACCATAAAGAAAGGCTGTGCTAAGGCCTCCAATTAATGGCAAAGGATAACACCCCCCTCCAGACCTACACAGACAGACTACAACAGGTCAGGCAGTTGTATGTTACTTCTGCAGGGTATGAAGTCTGAAACTGAAATGTAGGTCAATAAAACTTAAGATCTGTACTCTACTGATATGCCTCTAGTCTGCATGATAGGTCAGAATACAAAATGAAATGGAAGCCAGCAGAGTACCTGAAATACTAGTACAATCATAGCAAATGTTTACAGTTGTCAGGTGTGCCCCCCAACCTATGTAAAAATGCAGTAACGTGTATGAGTGGGGTTAATAACAGTGGAGCATAGATTACCTAAGCTGGCCCAATTTACAGGATATATTGTTGCATGTGTACAATGTGCAGGGCTCTTTGTGTTTACATTGTGTGGAAGTGACTTGTAACCAACGCCAAAAATCCCACAGAAAAAAAACACGATCCACGCTGTGTTGAAATACCAAGAAACAGATGTTCTTTATTACAAATAGACCTCTGAACAATCTAGTAGTTGAGCGCTTTCATGTATACAATACACTTCATCAGAACAAAGTAAAAACACTGAAAAAACAGTTTATGTAGTAAAAAAAAACGCCAAAATTAATTAATTAATGCAACACCCTTTCCTTTTTAAAGCAACCACATACAAATACACTAAAAAAGCTCATTGTGCTGTATAACCCTAGATTCATCAACAATTCCTATACATTTTATGTTAAAAATAAATGAGTCGATTAAAAATAGTATTTAAAAATTGTTGTATGACAAGGTAGGTTAATAATGTACCACATCAATATTAGTCAAAGATAAAAAACTGTTGTGCAAAAATACAAAATTCCATGTAGAAAGAAACCTACGTGGAATAAGTACAATAAAGTAACAAACCAGGGATAATATTAATGTAAAACACTTCAAAGAAATGTAAAGAATGGCAATTCTCAACAATGAGATTAATGTGTACTCCAAAATTACAGGACAAACTGTGCTTTCTTACAGTAGTTTCTATCTCCAAAAATAATAAATTATATATAATCCTAAACAAGGAGTATTATGTTAAATGGGGGTGTGATTTTTTAAAAACCTATGAAACTGTAGTTGTTAAACATTCCTAATCAGTGGCTTAGTGGGAATCATCTCATTGAGACCTGGAAAACTGGCTGCAGTAAAGAAATGTGGTCGTTGTTCCCAATGTGCCTTTATTTTTGAGGATGATTGTTGTACACTCAAAAATGTCAATAGAAACAAAATTAGGTTTTCCAATGGGAACTGCCAGTCCAGACATTTGGTATACCTAGCAATGTGTTGCTCATGTCCCTGTTTTTATGTCGGGAAAACTGACAGGCAATTAAAAAACAGGATATATGATCATACATACTGTATGAGGAAAAAAGATGACAACAACGCTTTATTTCGACATATTACTAACAGCAACACTTGTGATAAGTTTAAGTTTGCCATTTTGGAAATTGTGAAGGCTAATCCTAGAGGTGGTGACATTGAGAGTATTGTGGGTGAGAAGGAAATTAAATGGCAACTAAAGTTGAATGCAGCCAGTTTTCCAGGTCTCAATGAGATGATTCCCACTAAGCCACTGATTAGGAATGTTTAACAACTACAGTTTCATAGGTTTTTAAAAAATCACACCCCCATTTAACATAATACTCCTTGTTTAGGATTATATATAATTTATTATTTTTGGAGATAGAAACTACTGTAAGAAAGCACAGTTTGTCCTGTAATTTTGGAGTACACATTAATCTCATTGTTGAGAATTGCCATTCTTTACATTTCTTTGAAGTGTTTTACATTAATATTATCCCTGGTTTGTTACTTTATTGTACTTATTCCACGTAGGTTTCTTTCTACATGGAATTTTGTATTTTTGCACAACAGTTTTTTATCCTTGACTAATATTGATGTGGTACATTATTAACCTACCTTGTCACACAACAATTTTTAAATACTGTTTTTAATCGACTCATTTATTTTTAACATAAAATGTATAGGAATTGTTGATGAATCTAGGGTTATACAGCACAACGAGCTTTTTTAGTGTATTTGTATGCTGTTGCTTTAAAAAGGAAAGGGTGTTGCATTAATTAATTAATTTTGGCGTTTTTTTTTACTACATAAACTGTTTTTTCAGTGTTTTTACTTTGTTCTGATGAAGTGTATTGTATACATGAAAGCGCTCAACTACTAGATTGTTCAGAGGTCTATTTGTAATAAAGAACATCTGTTTCTTGGTATTTCAACACAGCGTGGATCGTGGTTTTTTTCTGTGGGATTTTTGGCGTTGGTTACAAGTTACTTGTTGTACCCTCAGTTATTTTTTGGAGTTCATTGTGTGGAAGTGGTCAGCATATAGGCAAGGAGGGTTGTGTCCCAGTGGCCTATGGCCACTACTGTTGATGACAGGGCCATGCTCTGACAATTGCAGTGCCAACCACAATGCATCCCAGCAAGACCCAATTCAGCAGTCATCCATACTCATTTAGATGTCAGTATCTGTCACCATTTGAAAGATGGACATGCCATGAATGTGGGCCCAAGCATACACACAGTACACAGGTGGAAGTACCCTAGACAGAGTGTCAACTGCACACACCTTTGGAATTGTACATAAAGGTTAGCAGCACATTAGTTGTCTCTCTAGTATGCAATGCTGATGTATTCTGGCCAATCCCTGGCAGACCACAAAAATCACAGTTATAAAGTAATGAGAGAATGCCTATGTCCCTGCACAAGGCAGCATAAGGGGAATATCCCAGGTATATCTGTGAGTTAGCTGCAAGAAGCCTCCATATCTCACATGCACTCAGCTCACCACACCATCATCCACGGGTTTATCACAGGTCATATCCCTGCTGTTGGGAATGAGTACAGCATAACCCCCACTTCTGTATGGGAATACCCACAGAATGCAGCATGCTGAAGAGGTGTCCTATGCAGGTGTGTCCACTCCCTAGCTGTGAGCAGCACCCTGCCAGCATCAAGACCAATGGATTAATATGGACAGGAACTATTACCATTAACACCTCCCACACTTACACTGTCACCCCAGGGGAATCCAGTGGCTTGCAGCCTGGGACTGAAGGAGTGACAGAATGCACTGGCCTGCTACAGATGGCCTGCATCACTACCAAATTCTCTGCAGTCCTCTGACAAAGGCCTGTGCCTCACCCATACTGCCAATGTATGTTATCTCATGATGTCCCAAATAACAACATAACACAGTCTACAGAAAACAAATGCAAGGCCAAGTCAACAAATCCCAGTAGCATACCCACAATGTCCTACTGCATGAACTGTGGACCAACCCCTAAATAGACCTGGGATAAAGGGACAACTATAGAGATACTTCTCAGATATCACTTGCATAATGTTAGGAACAGGATAGAATAATAGAGTGGGGGGTGTAGAGGCATGGACGCCATGGAGTGTGTGGAGCCTGAAACTCTGATGTGTGCCCATACTACCCCTACCTGCAAACTCAGTAATGGGTGGCTACAAACCCGCTCGTAAGCCACAATGTGAAGGGGAACTGACCAGATATATGAGCCCTGCCTCTGGGTAACCTGGGTGAATCTGTACAGCTGAGAGGTATGGCCATAGCAGGATATGACCATTCTATTATGTCGACAGATGTACAAGCAGGGGATCCTCAGCCACCACAGTACCAAGGTGCTGGACCATTTACACAGATCCATCAGCAAGTTTCTGCAGCTACCCCTCCAGAATGGCATGAGTGCGCAAGAATGTGTAGGCTGCAGACCACAATACTGCATACAGCTTCATTCATCTTGTATTTTCCTAGAAATAACTGTGAGCAAATAAGTATATTTGTTGGTAGGTGATGACATAATACATCACAGTGTAAAACAGTACATGTCTGAATATCTCTGCTAACAGCGACCATGTAACACAAGCAGCACAGACAGCAATAGTTACTGTATCCCACTATCTGTTGCCCATTGTGACTCCATATTGTCAACCTATCTACAGATATCTTGCAGAAACAGGTTGCTAGATGTAGGTGTACAACACAAATTCCTGCACTGGAGGATTCACACACTCAATACAGAAGGTTATACTGGGCATGCTCCTACATGTAGAGAAATGAAGCCCATGTCTGACAACAAAATACAGAAGGTCATATTGGGCATGCTCCAACACTTAGAGAAATGAAGCCCATGTCTGACAACTACAGTGGACTATACATATCGGACAGTTGCAGATGTCTGTGCACACACACCACATTGCACACCATTCATGTTTTGAACACACACTGGATAGGAATACTCACACATATCCAAGGCCAACACACTATAATAGGTCAAACATACACACACACAGGTGTGGGGAAGAGACAGGCAGACAGTGACAAAGAGATTGCCATCATGAGTCCTGTCCCACCCACCACATATCCAACTGGCCAATATCACATGATGTGCTGATGTCAATCACTGTACACATTTGCTTTTGGTAGCACTCAGCCCTATAGTGTCTATGGTGCTTATGATAACTGTGTAACATGATAGTACAAATCAGTATTCATCTAGCATTTGTATACCCAGTCCTGTCAAATGTAAAGTTGTGTGTGACTGAGTGTTGTGTGTGTGTGTTCCCAGAGGAATGGTTTATGGACCATTCACACACGCTGCACTTCCCATAGCCCATGTTAGCACTCATGCTGATGTTAGTCACCTTGAAATAACCCTCTGGCCAGTTACCAGACCTCTAATCTCTGTGGTGCATGCAATAACTGCACCATACTAGAATGTAACATACTAGTTAGGAAGGAGTTCTAATCCCAGACATGGCAACTGTGAAAAACTCTGTGTGTGTGTGTGTGTGTGTGTGTGTGTGTGTGTGTGTGTGTGTGTGTGTGTGTGTGTGTGTGTGTGTGTGTGTGTGTGTGTGTGTGTGTGTGAGTGTGTGTGTGTGTGTGTGTGTGTGTGTGTGTGTGTGTGTGTGTGTGTGTGTGTGTGTGTGTGTGTAGAGGTTAATGATTTTGAGGCTATTCACAGTCACCACACCTCCCATTGCCCTACTTTAGCAAGCCTGTTAATGTCATTCACCTTGAAATACCCCTTTGGATAAACGCTAACCCTATAACATCCGTGGTGCATGCAATAACTGTATAATGCTAATATGTAACATACTAGTCCAGTAGGAGCTCTAATCTCATACATGGCAACTGTGAAACTCTGTGTGTGTGTGTAGAGATTAATGCTTTTGAGGCCATTCACAGTCACTACACCTCCCATTGCCCTACTTTAGCAAGCCTGCTGATGTGATTCACCTTGAAATACCCCTTTGGAGATAGACTAGCCCTGTAAGCTCCATGGTGCATGTGATAACTGGGTAATGCTGTTGTGTGACATACTAGTCGGGTAGGAGTTCTAATCCCAGACATGACAACTGTGTGTGTGCATAGAGATTAATGATTTTGAGGCCATTCACAGTCACTACACCTGCCATTGCCCTACTTTAGCAAGCCTGCTGATGCCATTCACTTTGCAATACCCCTCTGGAGAAGGGCTAGCCCTGTAACCTCCATGGTGCATGTGATAACTGTATAATGTTGTAGTGTACCATACCTAGTCAGGTAGGAGTTTTAATCCCTGACATGGCAGCTATGAGACTCTGTGTGTATATAGAGATTAATGGTTTTGAGGCCATTCACAGTCACTACACCTCCCATTGGCCTACTTTAGCATGCCTGCTGATGTAATTCACCTTGACATAACCCTTTGGCCATGTATCAGCCATATAAGCTCTGTGGCCCTTGTGATAACTGCATAATACTGTAGTGTAGCAAACTAGATAGGTAGGGGTTCTAATCTTGATCCTGCAAACTGTGATGATGTGTGTGTTTCCTTGACAGATTGTGTGTGTGTCTCCATGGACACCTGCTTTTGTGGGCATTCACATGTACTACACTTCTCTTACCTCTTCTTTAGCACTGTTGCTGATGTCACTCACCTTCAAAGATACCTTTGGACAACTCTCCAACATGTAAGCTCTGTGGTGTGTGTAATAACTGCATAACACTGTAATAGCAATACATAGTCAGGTAGGGGTCTGAAACTCAGTACTGGTAAGTGTGTGTTTGTGCATGTGTCATCAGTATCCTGTGTGGGTGATGGGGTGAGTGTGTGCTGATAGGATCCATTGCAGTGTTGGTTTTGCTACATCATTCTATTGAGATCCTATGTGTCCCATTGTCCACATTACAAGGCCAACAGTTTTCAAACACTGTAGAGGTTGTTGTAGACAATCCTCAGCCATAAATGTGTACAGCCATGTGCAGTTACTATGTGACAGCATGGCGTAGTAAACAATATAAGCAACTGTTATAATACCTATATACCACTCTCCACCCATGGATCATACACAAACACACTTGGCTCTTGTTTGCTTACACCCTTACTTTCTTACTTTGTCTCTGTCACTCTCTCTCTCTTTCTCTCCCTCACTGGTGGATATGGAAAAGTACATCTGTTTTGCATAGGCAGCAGCTTGACTTTTGTAAGGAATACTCATGATCAGCTGATGTCTTGTGCACGAATTGCAGTCCCACACTTTCTAATTGCATGTGGAACAACTGTTGTATCCTTCCTATAGCCAATTGCATGGAAACACATGCCTATAACTAAGCACTTCATGTGGGTATTGGCCCTTTTCCTTCACTGTGAGCAGGACTTCATGAGGGTGTTTGACAAACAGCATCACAGAGGGTAGTTGAAAATACCTCTTACAACATACACTGTGGAGACAGGCCAAAAAACAGGAGGGGGATGTTCCAGACATGGGGACAGAATGTAAGTATTGCTGTTCTACATTTGAAGTAATGTTGGTTTAACAGGGTTTGTGTGGATATGGCTGTTCTACTTGATTTAAAGTTGGGCATGACAGTGTTATGTGGCTGAGGAAACTGTCACCTGTAGGGCTATCTGCAGACTGTCCGGAGATTGGAGACTTATATGAGTTGTGTTACTCACACATATCCTATCTTTAGATATGCAGTAGCATACTCTAATCATTGCAGACAGTACATGGTGACATCCATGTGAGTTACTGACTTCATATCCCTCAGAAGAGATATGTCACAACAAACCCTGTTACACCAGGAAATTTGGCTTAATAGTTAACTGCTGTGACTATAGTGTACAGGGTCCTGGGTTCAAGACGTGCAGGGGCTGTTTATTTTGTTGCTAGGCAGAACAAGGGCTGTTGAATACAGAGCGGTTAAGGCAGTTTTGAGCAGCTTTAAGCATGTTTGTGTAGGTTTGCCTGATGGTAAGTGGTGCTAATGTATGGTTAAAAGAATAGGAGCTTACACTGTGTAGGCTTCGCTTACCAGTGTGCAAATCAGCTTAGCATTTACATTTAAGCAATGGTTACATCTGTTAAGCATAGGTTAGCTTTGGTAACCAGTGATCACATTTCAGTCTGATAAAATAGCAGGGTAATGACATCTTTAATAAGTGTATTTAATTCCATTTACATAACATGCTTCTATTGCTGTCATTACAGTAGCAAGGGGTGTGAGTATACTGTCTGGGACACCTGAATATATATAGCTAGTACAGCAATCTATTCCTTTTGTATGTGCTTCATACATGGGTAGTATCCCAGATTATATGCAGTCACACTTGCATGTATTGTATCATTATGTTACTACTGTTTAACAGTGATTTCCCAAGTAAGAGTAGATTGCAGATTGTAGCACTGGAACCATACACTCCTGCATGCAAAGCTAGAGTCTGAATACTGACTATCATGTTCTTGGTGTTTGAGCTGTGTGTTATTAAGTACTTGCTACTGGATATTGATCTGATATGTGGATATTAACTGTAGACTAATATCTGTATAGGATATGTCATTGAGGGCTGCTGTCATGTAGTAATGGCATACATATCAGTGTCAGACGTCTAGCTGTCAAAACATTAATCCTAATGTATAACCTGTTGGCTAGCTGATTTCTGTCTGTCCTATGTACAGATTTGCAGATGTCAGGTATCCATCTGGGCTGCTCAGAAGCAATCTATGCTTGACTGACACTGACATGTCTGCCCAGCTGTGTTATGAATGCCACAGCTAGTAAACCTCACCCTATATGCACCACATGCCATGGATACCTCAACTAGATTACCACAGTAAACAGAACATGCTTGGGTGCAGGTCCTCAACCCAGACACTGGCCATGTTATGTAATATGTGTTGCATACATGTCAATTGGAGCATCTCACTGGCCCTCTGCAAGAGACAACCAGATGATTGGATGTTGCATTTAACTGTTACCCTCAGGATCACTCATGTGGCATCAGTTGATAGATGGCCTGCTGAGAAATGTCAAGTGGCATGATACCACTGTACCCACACCCCCTACTCTTCTCATCTCTCCATGGACAATATCCTGGTACATCCCTAGGAACACCTGCACCTATGGACCCCAGTACTGACAAATATGTCAGTGTGCATTGCTGAGAATAACAGTGTCTGTGTGTTTGTAAACCTGCAGTTGATAATACCCTTAGGACCATCTCGCACAAAACACCCCCCATTGCCATAGTTAGAAATGGCTTCTGTTGTAATGCATATTAAATGTACCTTGTCACACTCTTCACCCTATGGGCTACCTGGAGCTTGCAGTACCAGCACTACACTGTTGTACAAATGGCTAGATAGGTATGGGTTACCCTCTGAGTCCTGGTAAGTGTGTGTATGTAAGCATACAAGTGTGTTTATTTGTAGGATACCACATTCTGAGGCCACATTCTCCAAATGCAGTACACCTGGCCATATAGTATAAGGCAAAGTGATGTTGCTGACATTAGGAGAGCAATGACAAACCATCACGCTACTATCCCTGTGGCATGTGCAATAAATGCATATCCCTGTAGTAGCACTGATGATATAGACAAGGGGTTGTATTGCAGTCCTGGTCAATGTGTGATTGTGGGTATGTCAGAGTATTATCATGGGTTTCAGTGAGTAAAATATCCAATGTGGGGTGTGGGTGCTGGATATACTGTCTTTACACCATGGTACCCCAGTACATGTCCCAAGGTCCACTGTATGAGGACCACTGTCACCATCAACCATACAGGTAACTGAATACACTATTCAGCCCAATGATGCATGTGCCGTGTGCAAATTATCTTTAACAGAATGGACTCACTGACAAGGTAGTTAGCACTGATAAACCCAGGTCTCTCAGATGTGTCTGTGACTGTTATGTGTTTGTCAATGTGTATATGACAGTATGGCATACTATGTATTGTCCATTAACACCCAGTACACCCCCATTACCATACTGTACAAAGGCTGGTGATGTTCCTCACTTAACAAGAGACTCAGGACACACGTCATCCTAAAAGCTGTGTGGTGTGTGCAATTAAGGCCACATACATTAGTAGTAATAAGTACTTAGGTAGGGGTTCTTCTCTCAGTGTTGCCAAGTAAATGTGAGTGTATGTGAAGGGATCTACTTCAGTTTGCAGAATATTCATGTCCCAGAAGGTCATCTGTCCGAGAACTGATTGGCAAATGCTAACATTTCAAAGGAATCATGTCATGGAAATTCATTCCATCAAAACTAGTAGTAAATGTGTAAATGCCCTCTTCCCCACTCTATAGCTGTGCAGTGATACTGGAGTTGATATATATAGTTGGCTGTCAATGTTGTGGACAAAATCACCCTCATTGGGGTTATTGGTGTGTGTATCCCCATGCTTAGTCTGCTGTAATACTGTACAGTGTATGTTAACAGGTTAGGTATTCATCACTCACACTACGTGTGGCTCTACATCACTCCACGCCCTCCATAGTGTAGGGCTGTGCCATCCACACCAGCACACCTATGTTTACCAGTGCTGGGATTGCACTACATTTGGGAAGGAGACATATACTCTGCCAACACCATCGTCAATGACATTAAAGTAGCAGACTGATTATTTACTGATGTGATGTTTTGCCTATTATGTCTTGGTGGAATTACATAGGCTAAAATGGGTTCACTGCAAAATTAAGTAGATCCATGTGTGCAGTATTCTCTGTGTATTGCATCAAAACCAAAGTCTGTGTGTGTGTGTGTGTGTGTGTGTGTGTCACCTGTATACACCCCTCAGACTTATCAGCCATGTGGCACATGCAGTAACTCTTATACAGACATGTTACTTGTGTTCAGCTGTACCCAGGATATGACACAGTCAGTGTGCCACCACAGTGCCATACCCCTTGTAGGAAACAACAGCAGACCAGCATCTTGCTGACACATAGACACCTACAACACAAACTTAACATATTATGGCGACCAATATCAGTCAGTGTTAATAACAGTTATAATGCATCATGGCTGAACAGCTGCACATCCTTACATGTAAGTATTAAACTTTCCTGCTGAAAACATTTTACACAGCATTACATTGCTACACATTAGTACATTCACCCTGCACATCAGAACCATATTACCCTGTCCCTGCATCAATGGTATTGATGACAGGGATGTGGCACAGGTATCATATGCACAGGGTGTGTTGTGGGTTTGCCAGAGACCTAGCCTGAGCCATTTGGTTGACATCATGTGTGTGTGTGTGTGTGTGTGTTAGGGGGTTTCGTTATTAATTGGGCATGCAAATGTGGTGTTTGTAGGTATGGAGGTGCCCTAGCTGTGTTGGTGATTTTGTGTGTGTGTGTGTGTGTGTGTGTGTGTGTGTGTGTGTGTGTGTGTGTGTGTGTGTGTGTATGTATGCACACAGTTCGGCCATGTGGCTGCCCTATAGTTCACCATCTCTGGCCACGGACATGAGATTTGTGGCTGCCAGGGGTTCCATGGGCACTACCAGGTACAAGGCCAGATATGCTATTCTCCCCCTGATGATGACACATGTCCGGTGGATCTGGGTCCCTGTTGGGACCAGCCAGAGCCATGTGCATGTGGTCTGCTCTGTTGTGGTGTGGACAGCACCCCTCTGCAGTCTGCAAATGCTGGTACTGCCACTACGGGAGTGGCTCTGACTTGTTGCATGTCCATGAAGACCTCCACCTGTTGGTGTTGCTGACCTACATCCACGTGGCTGTCACCCTACTCCCACCATATGCTCTAACATGGACATTGCATGGTCGAGGATTCCCACTATCTCATCCAACCGTCTATCCAGGACCTCTGCAAAATAACAGTAGGCACCTGCGAGATCACGGATGTTGTCAATAACAGCAGAATGAATAGCCCTCTGGAGCCTCAGACCCTGTCTGGTATAATGTTCCATACATGCCTGTGCCTCCATGATGGCTCAAAACATGCGTCTGGTGACACCTGCTGTGGGACTTCTGCCAGGGGCATGATGGCCAGCAGCTCTCCTACGAGCAACCCTGTACATCCGGCTATGGCTGCTGTATACAGATACACTTGCTATGGTCCCCACACTGCTCTGTCCCATGCCACCACCTGCCAACTGTCCCTCATCTATGGCCACTGGTGATGGGGTATGTATAGGCGATGTGACTGTGTGTGGGGATGGGGTGGATAACAGTGGGATGTCAGCCAGTGGCACAGCTTCAGCCTCTGACAACCCTGCCTGTGCCTCAACATACGTATCATCATTGTCAGAGTCTGTATGGACACTAACATCAGCTTGCCTGCAGGAGGGACCCTGACCCACCTCACCACCTGTGAGGAGAAAACAGAAAATGTACTTTAAGACCTGTACATCATTGCTTACTTCTACACACACACACACACACACACACACACACACACACACACACACACACACACACACACACACACACACACTTACAGGTGAGGTGGCACAAAGATATTACACAGACCTCTCATTACCCAACTGCCAACATGCATGACATATGGCACTCAACAGCATGCACTGCAGCTATACTCAATCCCTGTTACCAACATTATACATCTCTGTGATTTATGGGTTGTTTTAGTAGGTGATGCCCCTTCCCCTGGAACACACTGCACCCATGTACACAGTATTACTGTGCACCTATTCAGCACCCTGCCATGTACTGTGCACCATACCTCACAAGTGTACATACCATTGCTGAATGTGTATATGTGCGGCAGTTATGTTTTCTCTATTGCTCACAGCCTCTATGCATTTGTCTGACATATACCTGGGTTGATATGAGGACAGATGTCAATAGTGAATGCCTGATGTCTGATTTGCAGATCTCATCATCAGCAGTGCATGTATCAGCAATAAAATCCAATTATACTGACAACTTCCAAAGCTTACTGTGGCTATGAACAGTGTACACATCCTTATTGATATGCCACCCTCTTCCCTGATATGCCATGGGGCCACAATACTGCATATATTAACATTACAAACACCTGATATGTGACATATGACCTGTGCAATCAAATGCAGTATCAAACAAATGTGTTAGTTGTGCAGATGTTGATTGAGATACATGCAATATGTGGGTTGCATAAGTGTGCACACCCTTAACATGTTGGTTTGTTGCAGCATCTGTTAAGTGAACTACAGCAGTCACTATTCCTGGAAGGTGTATACTAGCATGGCACATCTTCACTTGCCATTATTTGGTCACTCTGCCCTACAGATGTCCCCAACTCTGCCAGATTGCAAGGTCAGCTCATGTGCACAGCCCTTGGAGGTCACACACTGCCTTCACTATTGCTGTGGAGTCAGAGTTATGTCTGGCACAATGCATGATCTTGACTATGTTCAGATACAGCCATTCATAGTGAGCTTTGGATGTATGCTTCAGTTCACTGTTGTGTTTCAGGATGACACCCCTCCCCATCATCAGCCTTTTTGCAGATGCTTGACAACTATGGGCCACACATGAGTGTCATTTTGCAGTGTCCCAAATACAGAACACCATGTCTACCGGCTTAGTTCCTGCTAAAGAAAAGCAAACCTACAGGTGTACACTGGGTATGTATAGGCGATGTGACTGTGTGTGGGGATGGGGTGGATAACAGTGGGATGTCAGCCAGTGGCACAGCTTCAGCCTCTGACAACCCTGCCTGTGCCTCAACATACGTATCATCATTGTCAGAGTCTGTATGGACACTAACATCAGCTTGCCTGCAGGAGGGACCCTGACCCACCTCACCACCTGTGAGGAGAAAACAGAAAATGTACTTTAAGACCTGTACATCATTGCTTACTTCTACACACACACACACACACACACACACACACACACACACACACACACACACACACACACACATACACACACTTACAGGTGAGGTGGCACAAAGATATTACACAGACCTCTCATTACCCAACTGCCAACATGCATGACATATGGCACTCAGCATGCACTGCAGCTATACTCAATCCCTGTTACCAACATTATACATCTCTGTGATTTATGGGTTGTTTTAGTAGGTGATGCCCCTTCCCCTGGAACACACTGCACCCATGTACACAGTATTACTGTGCACCTATTCAGCACCCTGCCATGTACTGTGCACCATACCTCACAAGTGTACATACCATTGCTGAATGTGTATATGTGTGGCAGTTATGTTTTCTCTATTGCTCACAGCCTCTATGCGTTTGTCTGACACATACCTGGGTTGATATGAGGACAGATGTCAATAGTGAATGTCTGATGTCTGATTTGCAGATCTCATCATCAGCAGTGCATGGATGAGCAATAAAATCCAATTATACT
Organism: Protopterus annectens; assembly: GCF_019279795.1. Lineage (NCBI taxonomy): Eukaryota > Metazoa > Chordata > Ceratodontiformes > Protopteridae > Protopterus > Protopterus annectens. Next base: position 406,796,244 of record NC_056735.1, on the reverse strand, counting down.
GACAACTTCCAAAGCTTACTGTGGCTATGAACAGTTTACACATCCTTATTGATATGCCACCCTCTTCCCTGATATGCCATGGGGCCACAATACTGCATATATTAACATTACAAACACCTGATATGTGACATATGACCTGTGCAATCAAATGCAGTATCAAACAAATGTGTTAGTTGTGCAGATGTTGATTGAGATACATGCAATATGTGGGTTGCATAAGTGTGCACACCCTTAACATGTTGGTTTGTTGCAGCATCTGTTAAGTGAACTACAGCAGTCACTATTCCTGGAAGGTGTATACTAGCATGGCACATCTTCACTTGCCATTATTTGGTCACTCTGCCCTACAGATGTCCCCAACTCTGCCAGATTGCAAGGTCAGCTCATGTGCACAGCCCTTGGAGGTCACACACTGCCTTCACTATTGCTGTGGAGTCAGAGTTATGTCTGGCACAATGCATGACCTTGACTATGTTCAGATACAGCCATTCATAGTGAGCTTTGGATGTATGCTTCGGTTCACTGTTGTGTTTCAGGATGACACCCCTCCCCATCATCAGCCTTTTTGCAGATGCTTGACAACTATGGGCCACACATGAGTGTCATTTTGCAGTGTCCCAAATACAGAACACCATGTCTACCGGCTTAGTTCCTGCTAAAGAAAAGCAAACCTACAGGTGTACACTGACACCAGCAAGGTACAGATGGGGATGGTGGGCCTGAGGTAGAGTGAGGTGCTTCTTGTGCAGCACATGCATGCATCTTTATTAATACCGTCTGTAGGTTTCAGCCTTGGTCTCAGTACATTATTAAACATTGCAACATATGCCTTGCCTTTGGAAGACTTGATGTTATGCATATGCTACCTGTATAGAGCACTGGATGATGTCTCCTGTGGAGCAACTCTTCAATCTGATTACCCTAACACATAGGCCACACCTATGCAGAGTCCAGGTAATTGTCGACAGAGGTACTGCACAGGCAGTACTTGCTAGACAATCCTGCAAGTCCCTCAGTGTTGCTGCATGTCTCTGGGCAGCCTCCATGACCAGTTTGCAACATATGCTGTCATCTTTCTTGGATGGGCATCTGTTCATTTCCTACACTAATGGTGTCCCATACTTCATCGTCACATACATGCCTGTCTGCACTGTTTGCCATGGTATATGCAATGGACAGGTAAAGCTACATCTCCCACTCCTGAGTGCTACCTATATGGGATCCATTCCATGGTTTGGAAGATGTGTACAAGAGTGGGCAAATGTCATGGACATATTTCTTGAACAGCAGACCATTACTTGGTGTGACATTGAGGACCCGCACTTGATGGAAGGTGCATACTCAAGATGAATGACTGCTGCAGTACCTCAAAAGCTGCTTCCGCAATATGTTATTTGGAGTGTGTGCAAACATATGCTTCCATTGTTTGTTAATATATGTATTCCATATATTTGTTGTCCTAACATAGGATTCCATCTTACACATTCATTGCTCATGTTAGGATCACATTACAGGTTGTAAAAGTTGTGGAATGTGGTATTGTGATATGCCGTTGTGTAGATCTGTAACAGTTGCCATTGTAATACTGGTATATGCACTCACTGTTGTAGCCACTGTATAAGGGCAATGTTTCAGACATGTCCCTACTGTAGGCCATGTGTCCCACCATTATGTTCATCTCTGTCTACACATCTTGCACTGACAGGTTGTTAGTTGTACTGCAGGACTCTTACATACCCTTCAGATATGCCACCATGGACACCACTGTGATGCATTGCAGTTAATAGCAACAATAAGTGAACATGTCCAGCATGCTTTATGGGTAGGTTTGTTAAATGTGTGCATGGCAAATGCCATGGCAATAACATGACCGGTGAATTTGTAAACCTGAACAAAAGACTGCCATGCTTACCAGCCTACTCTCACCCATGCCAGGGACCCTTGCTAATGGTGGGAGGGTTATATGTGCCCCTATTGGCCAATGTGTGCCCACCATAAAGCCCAGCAGCCCTGGGCCAATAAGCTACTGGCTGGCTAGTGTCTAGTTGCCTAGCTTGGGTTACCTGGAATAGCTCTGTTGAGTGAAAGCTGGACGTAAAACCAACCAACCTTCCAAACATGAACTGAGAATTGCTATGCTTAATGTAGGTTCACTGACAGGATGCAGCTTGGAAGTGGATGACATGATGATACAGAGGAGGCTGGACAGCCTATGTATCCAAGAGACGAGATGGAAGGGAAATGCAGCAAAGCCACTTGGCTTGGGATCCATACTTTACTACTCAGGTGGGGGGACAGTCTAGAAATGGTGTAGGAATTGTGGTGAGAGAGAGGCTTTAGAAGGCAGTGAGGGATATCATCAGAATTAATGACAGCCTCATGGCAATCCAACTCTAGTGTAATGATAGGGCAGTATTCATAATCTCAGCATATGCTCCACAGCAGGGTTGTGATAGTGAGGGAAAGAATGCATTCAGGCAGCAGTTGCAGGACCTACTAGATAAAGCAGGACAACATGAATTGGTGTTGATAATGGGTGACTTGAATGCACATATCGGGACAGACAGAACATGATACGAGGACTGCCTGATTCCACATGGGTGGGATAACAGGAATAAAGAAGTCGAAGCCATTCTAGAATTCTCTCTGGCAAATGGCTTGATAGTAGCCAGCACATGGTTCAGAAAGAGATACAGTCACAAGATCACATACAAGAGTAGTCAACATGCAACTCAGGTAGACTTCTTCCTAGTAAGGAAAAAGGACGGGGTAGAATCCATGATTGCAAAGTCATCCCCTGTGAAACAGTTGGCCCATAGCATAAACCATAAGCTGCCACAATCAGCTGCAAGCAGTGGTCAGAAAAGGCTCAAAGGTCACCAGAGACCAGGCTGAAAGGCTGAAGACCTGGAAGTTGACTGGAGAGAAAGCACAGCAGCTCAAGGAATTACTCAGGGCTCTAGCACCCAAAGAAGTGGAGGAAATAAGTGGAGTTGAAGAGAAGTGGCAGCGCCTAAAAACAGCATGTGTTAGGACTGCAGAAAAGATATGTGGTCAAGCCAGGTATAAAAATAAGGTATGTAAGGAAAGCTGGTTGTGGAATGCAGAAGTCCAGGAAGTCATCAAAAGAAAAGAATGGCGGAAGAAATGGGAGATAGAAAAGACTGATCATGCTAGGAAGGACTACTGGTTGGCTAACAAAGAAGCTAAGAAACAAGTTGCAATAGCAAAGAATAGGGCATCAGAGGCACTCTACCAACTTCTGGAAAGTGGCTCAGTAAGGGGTATAGGGCACAAACAAACTATATCAGGTTGCAAGGCAAAGACAGAAAGATAAAGAAGATAGTCAGACACCCTTCATAAGGGATGCCAGCAACAACCTGCTTACCAGTCCACAGGACATCAAAGGCAGATGGAAGGAGTATTTCCAGCAGCTTCTGAATGAAGAAAACCTCACATAAGCTGTACTGCCCCAGAAACAGCCTACAATTAGAGAAGAAGAGGAGCCCACCTTAGAAGAAGTAAGAGTAGCACTAAGGAAAAATAAGTCAGGGAAAAGAGCAGGCTCAGATGAGGTGACAGCAGATATGATAAAGATGCTGTGTGAGATAGGGGAGAAATGGCTCCTGAGGGTACTAATAACAGTGTGGAGACAAAAGCATATCCCAGATGACTGGGAATAAGCATACTTGTGCCAGTGTACAAGAACAAAGGGGACATCCACAACTGTGGGCAGTACAGAGGAATCAAATTCCTACCACACTACATGAAAGTTCTGGACAGAGTGATTTATAAATGGATACACAGAGTAGTAGAATGTAAGATGGGAGATGAACAGTTCGGATTCAGATCAGGATGCACCTCACCATTGACTCAATGTTTGCATTGAGACAGATACTTGAGAAGAAGCTAGAAATGAGGACAGAGTCCAACTGGGAATTGCTAGACTTGAAGAAAGCATATGACAAGGTCCCAAGAAAGCTAATCTAGGTAGTACTGTGGTGGTTTGAAGTCCCAGAAACATTGGTAGAATTAGTGCAGGCTATGTACAAGGACTCAGTGACTCAAGTACAAACAATGTTCGGCCTCACAGATGGGTTCCCAGTGGGAGTGGGTGTACAGCAGAGTTCAGCTCTGAGCCCACTGCTGTTCATACTGGTGATGGACTACGTTAGCAAACAGGTTGGAGGGGACAGATCAACAAAGCTGCTATATGCAGATGATGTAGATGTACAGGCAGACTAAGCTGGAACTTCAGCAAAGGGTAGGAGAATGGAATGCAAATCTGAAGGCACATGGGATGAAACTAAGCACAGATAAGATGGTGGTAATGTCAGCAAATTGGGGAAGTCAGAAGAAGCTGAGAATAGAGATAGAAGGGAAGATAGTGGAACAGGTAAACAGCTTCAAGTATCTGGGAGGGGTAGTTGATGAGAAGGGTAGCTTGAATGAAGAGGTCAAATATAGAATCAGAGGGGCTGCAGCCAACTGGCATAGTGTATCAGGTGTAGTCTATGACAGAAGAATGCCAAAGAAGCTGAAAAGCAAGGTGTACAAGACAGTGGTGTGACCAGTACTACTTTATGGTACAGAAACCTGGGCAGTAAAGGCAGAACAGTTGAAGAAGCTAGAGGTGATGGAAATGAAGTGCCTCAGAAAGGTGATAGTATGCACACTGTGGGACAGACAAAAAAATGAGCACACAAGAGCAAAAGCCAAAGTAGCTCCAATTACAGAAAAGATCAAAAAGAACAGATTACGGTGGTTTGGGCACATGTGTAGAAAAGCAGAAGACAATCGCAGAAGACAATCTGGTGAGAAAGATTTGGGACAGACAGGAAGAAGGTAAGAGGAAGCAAAGATGTCCAGCAAAGAGGTGGCTGGATTGTGTGAAAGAAGATCTGCGACAATCAGGCATGAGTGTTGAAGAAGGCAGGAGTGTGGCACTGAATTGAGACAGTTGGCCACAGTTAACACAATACCATGGCCCCATGTGGAGAAAAATAGGAAAAGGGGGGCTGATGATGATGATGATGATGATGACGATGATAACTCACCAGTGCTGCCCCAGATGTATACCAGCGGGACCTACATAGTTGTGTGAGAGATGTGATGTCAGTAGCAGGGTGGGAGCAGCATTTCAGTACATCAACAGTACAAGCCCACAATACTACAGATTATGCACATCTGTTCATTACTACACTGCAGTGACTGACTATGTTATCTGACATATGCATGAAGGTACTTTACAGATGAGGATGGATAAGCAACAGTGGACTACAAATGTGCCCTGGGACCTTACCTGCATGCTCCTCATCCATTGTGTGGGTAGCACCCACCTCCACAATGCTATCTTCCAGTTCTTGACTTTGCTGTCAGGTAGGTGCCCCAAGGCTGGTGAGGAGCTCCTCCACATGTGTCAGTGGGGGCTGGATGGCATGACCCCCACCTGTGGCTAGCTGGTCCCTCCTAACTGCAGCAGTACGCTGATGGGTGTGGCAGATGAGGTCAGTGTGACAATGTCGTACCTGCTCATAACTGCAGTTATGCAGGCCAACATCATTTACCCTGTAGATGAGCTTGGTCCACAGGGCAGTCCTCTCCTGCAGATCATGGGCCGTACGCCCAAAGAAGGTGCCATGATGATGCACCATGAAGCTGATGATAATGTTGTTCTCTTGTGGAGTGAATGCCGGCAGTTGCACTCCTGACATGGTACCTGCAAGACATAAACAGGTACAAAGGTCTGAGGACCTCATACTGCAAGGATATCATAGTTGTTAATTGACATCTCTCTCCCTCCACACCATATCTGCATTACTAATCTGAACACGCTCATCAATAGGTATGTTTACACCAAACCTACTGTTGGGACATATATCCTATAGTGCAACAAATATTGAAATGTGTTTCTATTCATGTTCCATGTTGAAACACTATAATTGGTGGCCTGTTGCTAACAATGTAACCTGCATGCCATTGTAATGGCCACTGTGGTTCCATATATGCATGTGTTCTGTTTGCTATGCAACTGTTCCAAATCTGGTGTTTTGGGTTACTGGGAATATGTATGCATGCTGTTATAACATATCCTGGATTGTGTTGACTATTACTATCCACATAAAACTGCAACACAATAGTATGTTTGGGAAGGCTGTTCCCAGCAGAACCACCTCTCTCACTTCATCTGACAATAGCACCAGGTCACAGCGTGTCTGGGACCCAACCCGGGACTTTGTCATCTGCTGGTCCTGCACTACCTTCAGGTGGAACCACCAAAGGGGATGGGGCCTGCCCCCCCTGGGAATGCGCGCAGACAGGATCCCGTAACCTGAAGTCAGGTCCAAGGTCTGGTGCATAGAGAGCTCTGCAGAGAATTGTGGGATCTGCTACACCTTGAGGCCCTTGTGACACATGTAGAGGTTCAGCCTGCCCCTACTGCTCAGCCCCCAGCACAGCCACTTTCAGGGCCATGAAGGTTCTGTGGTGACTGCCCATGGGTGGGGACCTCAGTCCCACTGTTTCCATTTGGGGGCTCATGAGCTTCAGACTTCCAAGCACCCCTCCCTGTCCAAGGTGTTTACCCACCACATGTGTCATATACTGCCCCTGCATGCTGTCTTGTCTGTTATGTATGGCTTCCAAACAAAAATACCTCCCCATATATACCTACTACCCTTCCCTAACATCCCACTCTCACCTTAGCAAACCAAGGGCAATCTGTTGCCAACACAAATGTCACACCATACATAACAGTCCATTTCACACCCACTTACAACTGCTTACGGGTGCCTTAATCACTCTGTATCCAACAGCTCTTGTTCTGGCCAGCAAATACATTATCAGCCCTTGCAAGTGTGTAACCCAGGACCCTGCACACCATAGCCACATCAATTTACCAGTAAGCCATCTGAGCTGCAGATATGTGTGATGTGTTCTTAAACATATCATGCAGCACAGTCATTCAACAGTAGGGGAAATGTAAATATATATATATATATATATATATATATATATATATATATAGATCTAGGACGTTTGCTCGACTGAGCAAACGTCCGAATCCATAAAACCCGAACACACTTTAACAAAAGTGCTTTTATCGAAAAAGTGCTTTCGTTAAAGGGTGTATATAAAAAATAACACTTCATTTACATTTTAGCAGGGGGCTTCACCCCATTGCACCCCCCCATGTGGGGGGCTGTGCCCCCCACACACCCCACTTTAATATTCTCCCTCCGAGACTGCAGTACAGTGGGAAAAAGTGAAATTTCACTTACCTGCACTGTAGTGCAGCCTCGGCAACAGTCATACTTACGTGAAAGTGCTGCTTAGGTGAATAGCACTTTCGCGTAAGTATGCCCGACCATTTGGATTTCGGTCATTTGCTAAGTTGAGCAAACACCCTAGATCCATATATATATATATATATATGTGTGTGTGTGTGTGTGTTGGTATATATATGTACACATACACGTCTATATATATATATATATATATATATATATATATATATATATATATATATATATATATATATATATATATATATATATATATATATATATATATATATACATATAAATACATATATATATATATATATATACATATATGTATACGTATATATATATATATATATATATATATATACACATATAGATATATTTTATATATTTATATAAATATATGTATATATATATATATATATATATGTACATATGGAGTGCCTTCAGACATCAGGTCCACACTCTGAACCTCCTTCCTCAACTGCTGCACTGTTCTGCTTTGCTACAACACAGAGTGTCACATGTGGACACAGCCTAAAATTAGGGGGGATATATAGGTACAGATCATAGATAGGCCTATTACAAACCTAAGAAGTTTGTGCATGATACATTTCACATTAGTATGACTGTCTTATGGTGGTGGGGTCTGACACTCATGTGTCTATCATGATTTCATTACTTCCCACCTTCAGCTATTTGCCAGACTAATATACATGTTTGTATGAACAGAACAAACACTATGATGGCTTACATCTTGTCATTCTGTGCAGATCTGGACAGTTGACAGGTATGGCCCACTGCCCACAGGGCCAGATGCTATGTCCATAGCAGTTGTTCAGCAGGAAATCATTACAGCAAGTATTGATGGTAGAAATCAAGCTTTTGAAATCATATGTCCCATTATTATACACCAAGTACTACATTCAATTACATGCTGACATGTTCCACATACTTGTTTTATTAGTATGCTCTTTTCTGTGTTGCACTTCAGGATGTCTCCCTTGTTTGTTTTTTTCTTTTTAGTATTATTTTCCTTTACTATTATTTCTGTTTTTGCTGTTT
>NC_056735.1:406750393-406782893 GCF_019279795.1 Protopterus annectens | reverse complement strand
CATAGCAAACAGAACACATGCATATATGGAACTACAGTGGCCATTACAATGGCATGCAGGTTACATTGATAGCAACAGGCCACCAATGATAATATTTCAACATAAAACATTAATAGAAACACATTTCAATATTTATTGAACAATAGGGCATATGTCCCAACAGTAGGTTTGGTGTAAATGTGCCCATTGATTTGTGTATTTAGATTATTGCTGCAGATATGGTGGGGGTGTGTTAGTTAATAACTTATATATCCCGGTAGTTCTCACAACTTTAATGTTCATTGCTCTAATCAGTAAGGTACAGGTATTATTACACTACCCTATGGCCAGTGATATTTTTGTAAACAAGTGTATACTTCAACTGTCTTATAGCTAAATTCTACATCTCTTACCTGGTATACCTGTGGAGGGAATGTTTGTTAACAATACCTGACTGTTTCTACACATATTCCTAGATTCTGACCTAATATTATGCACATACCTCTCGATCTCTTATAGCACACACTCTGGTCAAAGCTTGACAACATGGGGGTGGAAATGGGACATATTTTGAATATTGCTCTCATAAACTTGGAGGCCTGATAGAGTGACAAGATTTGTTTTCATATACACTTTCTGAAAGTTTTGAGGTCTGAAAATCAAATGTATGTAATTATCTGCTGACTACAAATCTGAGATCATCCCACTGATTTGCCACAGGGACAGTGGAACAGGGAGAAAATATGAACCAATCATCTGGAGATTCTGAAAGGATGTGCACAGTTGAGAGGTATGATTATGCATACAGCTTACTACCACTCCCAGAATTCGAACTATGGCTGTGTCTGCTAAAAATACAACAATTTAAGTCACAGTAGAGTGTGCTATTTGAATATTGCTGTTTATCTTATCATTGTTTTCTACGTCTCCCTCAGTTGTACAATCTGACCTTGTGATTACAACAGTCTTATACAGACATTCCTAGACATTTTTATTATGTAGCACAGTGTGGGTAACAGTGGTTAATACAACATTACTATTCAGAGAATGCAACACTAAAAATGCCATACGATACCAGAGTAAACACAACCGGTCCAGGATTTAGAGCTTTATTGCCAGGCAGTTACAGTTTTATTTAAATACGACCTATATGAGATAATTGCTGACATATTGTCTAGTTTTTTCAGTACAACCCATACACAAAACAGTTTTTATACTGGTAGTTGACTTTCTACCACTTTTATATTTATTTGGTATGACTACTACATGCAGGATTGTTACTCACCAACCTCATGACACAGTCTTTGCAGCCTACTCCATGGGCTTCCTGATTCACAGCCCATCCAGCTGCAGCTGTAAGAGAAATAGAGAAATATTTAGCCATCCCTATCCATCATATACACAGGCTAGACATTATTAAACAGTTACTGGTATGAGTACTTACACACTGCTGGGACATCACCCTTCTGCCTAGATTCTTGGATCCACTGATCCAAGAGCTCCCTCTTCTTCCGTTTCAAGTTGACATAGTGGTGCCTGACCTGCTCACCAGTCCAAGGGATACCAGTGGCACTGGTGAGGTCATGGGGGAGACGTCTCAGGCTTCTACTTTATATTGGGAGACCTGGTGCAGGCCCTGCAGCAGTCTCTCATCATGTTTTTTTACCAGGAGTCCTACCATGACCTTGAACTCCTGGATGCCCAAGTGCTGCGCCCAGAAACGCAATCCCTCTACAACTCCAGCCATGATGCCTACAGTAGGAAGCTGCAACCAGTTATGAGCTGTATTCCCACCTGTGGGGTTTAAATAAGGATGATTTTCCACTCTTTGCTATGATTGGACAGTTTTGAATATGCTAAACTAAGCTAAGCTACGTGCAAACCTGCTTAGCTAAGGTTGGCATTGCTTAAAGGGGCAGGTTCAGCACTGCTTGCCAATGGGCAAATCAATTTAGCTGGGCTACTCATTCCTTATCAGTCATATTTACACAATGCTTACACCTGGTAAACAGAACTGTGCAATGCTTAGCTTTGCTTATTTTTCATTTTATAGACTATTTGCTGTATGGCACTGATTCATCATTCATTACATATTATAAATCTGTTTACTGTCCCTGACATCCCCCATGTGCTTCCATTACATTTATTCATGTGTGACTATACTGTATGGGGCACTTGTGTTTATATGGGAATTTCACCACTTTATTACACTGACACCTCACATCTGGACCAAATGCAGTACTCCAATTAACAAATATTTGTTATTTAGTAGGTAATACAAAAAAATTGTTTATGCACTGCGGTCACATTTAAAATGTGAATTGGTTACAGTGGGGAGCAAACCAGGAATGGCTGTTTGCAAAGTGTACACTCTAACTACTACACTATTGCAATACTGCTTATGTTGGATGTCTCTTGCTGTTTAACTTCTTGTGCTGTTTAAGCTGGACTAAGCATAGTTAAGCAACGGGCACACCCACGCAGCTAGGCTTAAACTTCATCGCATTTATAAAAAAAAAGTTTTGTTGTGTTATTTTATCTATACCCTTCAGATTACCCCTGCTAACACTAAACCTGTTATTTTATCAGCTTTCTGCTTCATGGTGGGCATACCTCTCAACCTCTTGGAGCAAAAACTGTGGGCAAATCCTAAAATGATGAGAGGACAAATAGGGACAGATTTTAAATATTGCTCTTACAAACATTTAGACATTGATGATAGATCTTGCATTAGCATGGATTTTCTGAAGAATGTGGAGTCTTTTAAACTCAAATGTTTGTCATTGTTTAATTACTTCAATCCTCAGCTGTTTTCCAGACAGGTACAGATTTTAGGAGGAACACACCAAAATACGGGACAAAACTGTGGACATTCTGCGAAAAGCTGTACAGTTGAGAGGTATCCTGACGTGTTGGGGGTGTTATGAGCATTCTCACTCATTTTAATTGCCAAAAGGCAATTCTGGAGTGCAGGGGCATGTGTATTGTGAGAGCTCTGCTCTCAGACACACCTCCTGCACCCGTACACGGCTCCATGTTAGTTTAAGAACACAGGTAGCAAGCCTTCATGAATATGCAAGGCACACTGCCATGCTGTGCAGAGCATGGCTGCTTGCTGAATCCCATGTTTGGTTTTATGACAACACCTGGATGGGGGATTGTCTACTAATATGGATCCTGGCTTAGGACTTCAAAGAATGAACATGTGCTGGCCATGTAGGTAAAGAGTTAGCAAAAATGAATTAATGTCAGCACTGGTTGGAAACATTAACAATAATGGAAAACAGTCATTCCTTAGACAATAGGACAGTGCTATGTATCACTGAGCTTCTCTTACCAGAACCATAAAAGCTGCTGTATATATGGGATACATTAAGGTATGTATGAGGACTAAGCTATTCCTTGGCAAAGTGCACATTGCTAAGCAAAGACATACATCTTCTCTGTTCTGCATTTCAACTGCAAGTCTGCCCAACCCACTCCCTTAAAAGATAGAAGATTATGTTGTTCTTGAACTAAGTGTAACAATTAATGATAAAACAGAACTTGACAGCACTTTTAAAAATGATACCATATTGCCAAAAACATTTGTCAGACATATAACAGTCTGTAGCAAGCTTTACTAACCCTGCACTTAAAGAGATGCTGTTAACAGACCACTACAGATTACATATATATTTGTAGGAATTCAGTGAATTATCAAGTTATTCACAACCATGCACAAAATAAATGTTAATATCAACAAGTGGAATACGCTTCTCTGAAGAAATGCTATGGGTGAAGCAAACCAAGAAATTAATTTAAGATATTTTTCCTATATGTGGAGAGGAACATACAACACACCAATATGTAGGCATGCTGGCTGGTTTACTTATAGGCTGAGCTAACAGGCAGCCAAACTCATTCCCTCCAGTACAACTCTTTTGAGTGTATACCTTTAACTCCCAGTGAGCGTGGCCTGAATCTTTAAAAAGGAAGTTAGCACCTTACAATTCTAACAAATACTCATTGGCATAGGTCAAATATCAATACAATTGTGTTTGCTATCATGTGTGCTTCAAGATAAAATACTCTGATACCTTGTATGTAGCATGGTTTTTGAGTTATTAATGCTAATATGAACAGGCAATATTTGACGCCTACAGGAGCAGTAGGAGGTAACTGCAGATGCACCTGGAGGCATCACTCTGATGTAATGAGTTAAAAAAAAAGGTACTGCTTAACTAACTCTACAGTTAAAGACTGATATTAACAGGGAATTATAGATTTCAGGCATATTCGTAGGAGTTCGACAAATAATCAAGTTATTAGTAACCACGCACAAAATAAATATTAATATCAATAAGTAGAATATGCTTCTCTAAAGAAATGCTATGGGTGAAGTAAACCACAAGAGAAAAATGAATCAATATGTTTCCCCTATATAGATTGGAAACCACAGCATGTCAAAATGCATGCATGCGAGCTGGTTTCCTTATAGGCCAAGCTAACAGGCAAAAGGTATTTTTCCGTAACAAACAGGTACTGCTGATGTTTATTCAAAATTCCCATGGAGAATACATGGACTGTAGAGACTACAAACAATAATTTGGACATTTTATTCTAAAGAAATAACAGCTATCAACACACAACTGAAAACATATGTGTATGCAGTCGGTTAGGCACTCCTTTTGGCATAAATAAATGTGGCTGTATTAAGAAGGTTTACTTCATTATGAGGACTGAATTAAAGAAATAATGTATGCTTTGTTATTCAGACATACACTGCTATAGTAGGTGATACTGTGGTACTGTATGGACAACTACGAAATGTGCAGTCATCAACGGCCTAGGCAATCTAGGCGTCGGTGATGCATGAGGACAGTGGATATGTGAAAGGATGTTGCTGCATACTCTAAAACATACATACATCCACAAAGTTCCTAATTATGTATATTATTAAATAAATTAATAGAATGGGAATCAAACCCATACTTATATGGAGAGAAGTCACCATGTCCAGTTAACTATCTCCATGAGACGATTATCACAACAGCTACATGTTTGCCTTTTCCCAGTTAGGGGTCACCACAGCAGAACTCCAGTCCGCTAATGATTGGCAGTAGATTTGTATGGTGCTGAGTTGCCAGCCCGGCACCCAACCTTCAATGAAGGCACGCCAATTCACACATGTCTTTCGGAGGCCACTCGACCACAGGGAGGACATGCAGACTCCACATAGAAGGCACTCCAGCCGAGAATTGAACAGGAGAACCTCTTGCTGTGAGGCAACAATGCTACCGCTGTACCATTGTGGCTTTCACAGCTACATAATGGTTATAAAAACATCTATCTGATATATATCTGGGACTGAGATATAGCTCTAAGTTTTGTAGGTATCATACCTCTCAACTGTCAAGATTTCTACCTCATATTTTGGGTCTGTTCCTCATAACATTTGTGGTTTCTGGATTTTTATGGCAAATCATTTAGGACTAATTCACTAATTAATGACAGAGGTTTGAGTTTCAGATTTCATATCCTTCAGAAAATGCATGGAAACGCAAGACCTTTTATTCTAGCAATTTCCTAAGTTTCTAAGACTAATATTTAAAATCTGTGCCTATTTTTGGGACTTTGTCCCTCCCATTATTTTTGTCTTTGTCCAGATTTTTTGTGCTAAGAGGCTGAGAGCTATGGTAGGAATGCTCAGGTATACACAGGATAGTCACACTTACTGTAGGGATCTATGGGCTATCTCTGCACCTCAGTGACCCTTCAACAAAGATCCTCTGCATCACTCAGATGTAGGTCATGATAGTGGTGGTGAACTTGCTCACCAGTGCAGTAGATCCCTGCACATCTTTGGTGGTCCCTCACAATCCAGTTACAGATGTCTATCATCGCAAAGTTTCTTGGCCTGGTTCTCATCTGATACTGCATTCCAGCATAGACAGTCAACATCTGGGTGGTCTCCTCCTCAGTCCAGATGGGTGCATGGACAGATCTCAGCCTCCTTGAAGCAACCATCTTGATCCTCCAGTGGAAAATGTAGTATAAATTTAAAATCTCAGTTTGCAGATAACAATGGTCTTATCTGCAAATGCATCAAAATCAATATTTGAAGGAGGAGCTGATGTCATGTAATCAGATCATTGGTAGATAACAGGCAAGTGCCACACATGGTACCATTTATAGATACCTGTTGGGTATTTATGCAATAGACCTGGGTGTTAAGCTGCATGTAGCTAATTCATGTGGAGGTGCACAAATGGTATTCCAAAACCTAGAATTTTAATGAACTTCATTACTTATGTATGGCGTGAATGACACTTAAAGATGGGTGCACATTAGATGCTCTTACTTTCAGTGATTCTGAGTGAGGGGTTCATTGGCAAATGGTAGCATTACTGTTTTGGTGAATATTACATTTGTGAAAGTTACTCATTCTCAAAGGTACCTGTTTAAAATGATTTTTATTGAAAATGTGTGCTTTAACAGAAATAGTTTTAGGTTTCAGGGCTGATGTTTTGATTGACCTTTATGCATACAGGTGCTGTTACTTTCATTAATTGATTTTATTCCCATATGCAGCTGTATAGACAGATTTACACTGCAAATGTGAACAGTATATAAAGACAGATTTATGGATCATCCGTATTTCTTACTGGTAATTCCTTACTCTCTGTGGTGTACCTATAGAAACCAATGGATTCTGACATTATCCATATATACTTGTTCTTTGGATGTTACAGATATTTCTACATTGATGTTTCTTAACCAAAGTCTTAATATTATGTTCTGTTGCTATTACAGATATTTCTTCATTAATGTTTTTAACAAAAGTCTTAATACTATGTTCTTTTGCTGTTACAGATGTTTCTTCATTCGCTTGTTTTTAACCACAGTCTTAATATTATGTTCTGTTGCTGTTACAGATATTTTGTAATTGATGGTTCTTAACAAAAGTCTTATAACTACTGGGTCAATATACAAAGGAACCATACTGTAAGTGGCCTTCCAATGGACACTTTCCTTAGTTGTTCAGTTGTTACTTTCTGTAGTATTTTGATGGGAAATGCATGCAGATTCCTGTGGCATGATGGTGTTGTGTTAGGACCTCCTTCAATAGGTATCTAATGTAAGGGGTTCTAATCCCACACACAGCCTCTAAAGATATAAGTTCTGTTTGTTTTATAAATGTTATGTATGCAGGCATTGTTATTTTTCATATGTCACATTATTATTTCCCACAGACAGTTTACTTTTGCATTGCACATGAACACATGTTATTTATTTTGATCTATGCTGTCCACAGGATCATCTGCATAACTGGGCTGACATAGGATTATGATCATGTGCATATTACTGTCTTTCAGATGGCCATCCATCCCAGGGGAACAATTTCTCCCCACAGAAAAATGACATCATACTCGATTCTCTCTCCAGCAACATGGATTGAGAATCCTTGGCCATTCTGGGAATACAGTTTAGAAAAATGAAATCTGGACTGATCTCACCAACATGATAATGTGGCAGAGGTCACAACAGATCCCATGATGTCTGTTAATGATGTTGCTCAGATATGATCCTTCATGCAGCCAACAGTTTAAGATTATATGAGAGATCAAGGGATGCTACCGATGGTGGACAACCATTAACTCCTAATGACATCACAACATTTCTATCCTCCCTGTATACAGCAAGAGGGCTGTAATGCATACCCAGTAGTGGGATAGAAGCTGGAGTTTCAGGCTGAACATGCCTGCCTTTCTTTCCATAACATGGCTGAGTATAGAGAACATCACTGCATATTGCTACCACATGCATATTCATGTATTGTCATTTTTCATTTACAGCAGCAGATTTGAGCTGTATACACAGATCAGCACAGGATGATATGATTAACTTCAGTTTAATGGCATGTAGTTATACAACTGTGGTACAGACAGAATAGTGCAACCAACATGCATAGTGCTGTCTGCATTAATATTCACAGGTCCATCTACTTTGGACAACACCAGGGAGTGGCAGGTGAGTGTCTCCATACTGTGTTACTTTGACCACTTCCTGTTATTGCCTCATGTCGTGCCACTGCTGTTTACTGTCATATTGTTATTTCTCTAACATTGTACTGTACCTATTGTACTGTACCTATTGGGTCCCAATCCATGCAGGTGCAAGTACAGACAGATCAGGTATATTGCTGCAACAGGTTCATAGTTTGCATCAATGTGTAGTGCACATGTGATACATGACATTAATGTCACTATTTTTCAATGCATGGCTGTCTGGCCTAGCAACATCTGTCAAGTGAGTATCTGCAGCCCCTGTTACTGCTTTGTATATGTCATTCTGCTAGTATTGTTTTGGCTAAATACATGGCTGTGTTGTCTTTCTATTTACTTTCCCACTGCAATGTTCCCAGTACAACTCACAATCTCCCAACAAAGGGAGTCTGTCAGTGGTAGCTATTAATTATATTTCCTACATGCCATTGTTGTTACTCCTGTTGTCCTCCATCAACACTATTTCCTTCTTCCCATTCCTAGACCAGACTGCATCAACTTAATTAACTGCATAAGCAAGTGATATTTCTATGTCAAACCTTCTGTATGTTTTAACAGTGGCAATGATGTGATCAGTAATGTGTATTGCTTTTTCATTAGAATAGTTAAAGTTTGTCCCTCATCAACCGTCTTCACAGGAGGAGTTGTCAGGTGTGTGGTTTGTTTGTATTTATCACATATGTCATGCATGATGGCTATGTAACCTAATTATATACTCCATGTTAGAAAAAGTAAAAACTCTGCCACGGCAAGCTGTCGAAGTAAAACCAAGTATTTTAATGGTATACAGGTAATGTTTGTTTTTCTAGCTGTCACCCTTTTCATCAAAAACGTCAGTCATTAAAGGTCAATTAGTGAGGGCCTCACGCATGGTTAGACAGGATGAAGATTTTATAGACGAATGTTACTTTTTGAAAAATATGTTTGTGCATCGTGGTTACCCTGAAACTCTCTTGGTTAGCTTAATAGATGAAGTTAGAACCAAGAGATTTAACCATACATATACACCAATCCTAGGAGTTAAGAGTAAAACATCTGAACAGGTTGGTGTAATAAATTCAGTGACTATGGAGAATAGTATAAGCCAGGATTCTGTGGCCATTAAAGATTTTGGGTTAAGTTTTATTACTACATATACTTTACATAGTTACTTCTGTATTAGTATCCTTCAGAAAAACTGGGAACTTTTTAAAACTAACCCAAACATTTACAACAAAATGGATAATTCTCCCAGAGTAATCTTTAGAAAAGGCATGAATTTAAAGAAAGTATTAGAACAACATTGTTCTAGTAAGCCTCAAACTACAGGGATGAATAAATGTCAAAACTGTAATTACTGCAAGTTTGTAGAGGTAATCAATTATTTTACCATCAATGGTACACAATATAAACTTAAAGCTAAGTTTAATTGTAATTCTAGATTAGTTGTGTACTTGGCTAGGTGCCAATTTTGCCCTGCATTTTACATTGGCAAAACGGAGCGTAGGCTCCGTGAAAGAATATACGAACATCAATATGCTATAGGCAAGGGCAAAATAGACAGTACCCTAGCCAAGCACATTTACACTACTAGAGACAACAAATTCAAGTTTATGGCCGTAGACCAAGTTATGCATGACATCAGAGGTGGTCCTACACCTCTGCAATTGGAGGAACTTGAGTTAGTTTGGCAGGTTAAGTTGAACGCCTATAATTATCCAGGTTTGAATGAAACCTGTTCTATCAGTAGTATTTTAAAACTGAAAAGTTTGCAGAGATGAAGTAGGAATGCGCAAGCATTTTCTCTTCTTGTCTTATACATTGTTTACCCATATTTAGTCAGTGATCAGTTGTGTGTTTTTAAGCTATTTTTAGTCATATCTATTTAGAAGAATAGTAATCTAAGAATATGTTTGGGTTTATTTTCATTTAAAGTATTGTTGTTAACTGTAAGGTTGTTTAGTTACTTATTTATTTTAACTTCCGTTCGTTACTAATTTGTCTGTGACACTTAGTACAAGTGAATTGCTTTCTAGGATTCCGTTTGCCTTTAAGAAGTTGAAGGCGTAGGCAATGTTGTAGCTTGATTGGTTACTAAGACCACCTGTTGTTATAAAACACAGATTTGATTTTATTTTTTTGTTTCTGATGAAGTCTGCCTGTTTGGCAAACGAAAAGCGCTTAAAACAAAAATTACCTGTATACCATTAAAATACTTGGTTTTACTTCGACAGCTTGCCGAGGCAGAGTTTTTACTTTTTCTAGTTTGTTGGCTTATTCATTTACCATATACTCCATGTTATGCACATTCCATGAACCATGCGTAGAGAAGACCACATGTAAAATTATTATCTGTAACATTGCAGTGAAATATATATATATCATATGCCTTTGATGATGTCCAGGATGTGATGTAAGCATGTTATCCTGATCTGTTTCATCTGTCTCTTCTGTTAGAACATCAGCTATCTGTATCCCCTATTATCCCATCCAATCATCATGATATTGGATCCAATGTGTCTCAGTACGGTAGTATGTCATCTGGCATAAGATGTTGATAGTGATGTTGCTACGGCTGCAGCCACGATGTGGAAGGAAACTTGTCTGGGCATTCCGAGAACGATGAGACATCAGATGGTGAACAGGATGAGGCAGTTGAAACACAGACCCAAGCTGAGACTGCTGCTTATGCTGACAATTTCTCACAACACCTTGATACTACCTCCTACACCTTCATCACTAAGTATTTCTTATTCATGCCCACTCTCGACACCCTTTCCTTTCCTTTCTAACCCATGCTCACTCTAGATCTATTCATAAGTTCATAGGTTGGTACCAGGCTATCAGCTCTAGGGCCAATACAAGCCTAGCCATAACAATTCCTTGGCTATTTCTTCCCAGAATATTTAATTCTCTGGTCCCCTGTCTAACAGGGTGACTGACTTGATCCCCGGGATGAATTTCTATCTCCCATCCAATCATCAAGGTTCCTTTTGAAGAGGGCCAAAGAGGCACTCAGCTTGACATGTATGGACAGTCTATTCCAGAGTATCGGGAGTCTCTGGGTCAGGAACCTATCCCTCCAGCATGTTTTGTTCATTGTGATGACCAGGTTTAGATCCCTGGAGCATGTGTCTCTGAGAGATTGGGATTCCTTTAAGTGTAGCATGTCCAACAGCTCTGGGTTATACATGGCCTTGTATGTTAAGCAGAGATCGCCTCTGAGTAGCCGATATGTGACAGAGTATAGCTGGAGTTTTTTTAGACAGTGAGCATAGGGCATCTGCTATAGGCTTGTGATTCTTTTAGTGAGGTATTTCTGTGGCCTTTCCAGTTGTTGCAGATGTCTTGTTTTCCTTCCTTTTCTCCCCTCTACTCTCTTTCTCTCTTACCTCATATTCCAGTTTCACCTCTTTCTACCTAACTTTCCAGAGGATTGGGACACCCCCTTCACTCCCCCTCTGCTCCTTCTTTTTAGCCCTTTTGAAGTATACTTTACCCTCTTCTCCTCGCCCTTTTTACTTCTCCTCTGCTCCTTCCTTTACCTCTTTTAAATATACTAAAACCCTCTTCTCCACCTTTCTCATACTCTAACCCCTCCTACCTTATTCTTTTCTTTCCTCACACTACCTCGTCATCAATTCACTTATTACCTTTTCCTTTATTTCTACCTTTTCTACCCAGCATATAACTACCTTAAATCATCTGCTCTATTCTTCTTTCTCCACTTCTTTCTCCTTCCTCACCTCACCTCCTAACTCCTTACCATAAACCTGTTTAGCATACATAATTTTCAGTGTCTACTGAAACATATCAAAGCATCATTGTCTCCTATTTATAATTTCTGGCCTCATAGCCATTTGTCCCACCTTGACATTTTACCTACACAATACTCATGTCTATAACTTGAATAATGTAACTTTATTAATTTTGTGTACATAATTTTACTTTATTTTACTAATTGTTACATCTTAACAATCTTACAATATGTTTTATACATTGTATATTATATTGTAATTATTCTCAATGTGGCTTTTTTTCTCTTTGTAATGGACCTTTTCACCCTGGGCCTCCACTGAAAATGAGCCTTGTTGACCCAGTTGGACTTTTTTGGTTACCAAATGTCAAATAAATTAAATAAATAAATACTGGGCATTGCAGTACAAGTAGGTGTTCAGATGATGTGCATGGTCAGGTGTCAGAGGGTGTCGGCCCACTCCTACAACCTAATAAATGTTCCCAGAAATGTCATGGATCAGACACCCATCCACTTGCACGTGCAACAGATTGTGTTGCACACCAGCTGTGTGTGCTGCATGAAGGACAGGAGTGCAGACACAGTGAGGTAATGGCATCATTTGCTACTCAAAATCAAAGTATGCTAGCTGTGGCAGGGTAAGTAGAAACTCTGACCTCTGCAGTACTGCAGCAGTGCCATAGTACAAGCAGAGTTCAAGGTGCCCTGACAGTGATTAGCCGATAGCAAATAGAAGAGGCAGGCCACCTATTACCAGAACCACCATTTTCCAATGAGCATCAGTGTCTATGCTCCAATGTCCACACACTTCCACTGCTGGTGCATCTGCTGTTGTCCAAAGAGTCACAACAAGACATTCAACTCACAGTCATGCTTCTCCCCAACGTGGTGTTGTCACCCCATCAGTCTCCTCTTTGGATCAACCTGGCCTGAGTGTTTCTGTACATTGCTGGGGCAGAACAGACCACAGTATGAGCCATCAGTGTTGGCACCCTAGACTACATTAGAGTGAGTCCAACAGTTTCTAAACATAGTGCACTCTGTGTATTACTTTACTAGTTTACTGCAATATATTTTTCTGGAGATATTAAAAGTTCTGCATTATATATCTTGTGATGTCTCTCTTTTTTCATGTTATTATATTATAAAGCTAAGAATGTCCCTTATTGTTTACCAATCAGAGTGTGTATACATACCTGTGTCAGTTGTGCCCTGTGTTGATTGATCCCTGTTTTGACAGATTTGTATATGTTCATGATGTTATATATATTATGTTTATGGTGTAATGTGTGATGCTCAATGTATACATCTAGTGGGTAATTGTCATTAAATGCAATTTGTGCTGCTGTGGTGGGGTAACACCTGAACATCAGTGTTTAATCTGTGTACTCATGTATGTGTGGCTTGACATAACTCAAAGCTTTGTGTCAGATGCTGCCATGTTGCCTGGGCCTGCACTTATGGTCACACCCTACATTGCCTAGGCCTGTGTCTTCTGTCCCTTAAGTCCTCCTGTCCCTCTTTAATACCTGTGGCATGTCCTCTTCAGACACCTGGGATAGTTCACCCACATCTGTATCTGGAAGACCGGCATGTGCTCTAGTTAGCATGTTGTGCAGCATGTGCATACTGTTATCATCTGCGCTGTCTTCTCAGGTGTGTCTTGCAGTGCACCACTGGATGTGTCCAGGCATCTGAACCTAGCTTTCAGTACACCAAACACATTCTATGTGGTGTTACTGGTTGTTGTGTGTGCTCCATTGTAGACCTTCTGTGCAGGATTTGATGGTTCACGGTATGATGTCATTAGCCACTGCTCAATTAGATAACTAAAGTCACCTGTTGTGGGGAATAAAAACACATTTGGTCATCATGGATATTGTTGGGAGAGGTATCCTTAGCTTACATCCTAGTTGTGTTCCTATATTACCTAGTAGTAGTCCCTCAGGTATTTTACTTTGCTTGAATGGAGCCCTCAATCCACTTTCCCTCCAGATGGCAGCATCATGGACATTTCCAAGGTGTGTTGACATGATGTTTGCTATGCTGCCATATGCTGCACACACATCCTGGCAGTTGATGGATGGCGAGCCCTTTCTGTTTATGCATTGGTCTGCTTCAGGATGCTCTGGTGTCTTGATAGTAATGTGTGTGCAATCTATTGCACCAAGTACATGGGAGAAGTTTGCTATGCTGTAAAACTGGTGCATTAAAGTTCTCCACTCTATGGGGGTGGAAGGAAACTATATGTATTCATCAGCATTGCTGCACATTGCTTCCAGAAATTCCATCAGGGTATAGTGGGCAGTTGTCTGTGGTACTCCCATAGCATCCTCATGTGTCTCAGAAATGACCCAGATGCAAGTAAACCCACAGTGAGACACACTTTGGTTTCAAGAGGGATGGGGTTTCTTCGCAGGGTACGCACAGACATGTGCAGGGCATATATGCTGTAGACAGACTGTGCAAGTTGTCTGTCTAGCCAGTACCTGTCAATTTTTTGCTGGTCTCACAACTGATTTAGATGACACCTTGCTTTGAGTCTATCTGTCTGCCTTCTAGGGTGCACAGCCACAGTTTGATTTATGGCTTGTGTCATTGCAGCCTGTTGCAGTTCATTAACTGTGAGTTGCATATTTATGTTTTTGTTTTTGGTATTGCTACAGAATTCAGCAAAATCCATAATCATAGTTTTATTTCTAGAGGTCCATATACCATACACCAAGGATTTCAGAAACAGAGTCAGTGTGGCAGTTTGTTGCCTTTAAGTTGAATTGGGTGCACACAATGTGTTTTACAATCAGACAGCCATGCACTGATTCCATAATTATCAATTATCAATAATTATTCTATGCTGAATAGCTAAGTAGTCTGTGTGCCTTCTGAAATTGTGTTTGCAGCAGGTGTGCTGAATGTGTCCTTCAGCATGCTGCACTGTCTGCAAATAGCTTCCATGAACTTTACAGATTCTGGCCCCTTGTGTTTAAACAATGTGTCATATGGTCAGGGGGGCTTATTCCAGGTGATATCTGCTGCCATAAAACAACAAATTGCACTCCTCTAACTGGTCTGAGGTGCTTTACAGCACAAGTCGCCTTGTCACCAGGAATATTTTTGTCTTTTAATGAGTGGAAACTGGCTGCATAGCTTTTTCATAGGTTCATAGGTTCATACTAGGCTTTCTGCCCTGGGGCAATTATAAGCCTAACCCGATTCTGTATGGCTTACGCCACCCCTTGATTTGAGTATACTGTGCCTCTGTCTAATAGTGACATGGGAGTAATCCCTGGGACAAACCTATGATCCCCCATCCACCTATCGAGATTCTTCTTGAAGAGATTCAGTGAGGTGCTCTACCTCACATGAACTGGAATTCTATTCCAGAGCGAAGGGAGCCTCTGGGTTATGAACCTGTCCCTCCAGCAAGTTCTATTTATTTCTGTGCTGAGGTTCAAGTCCCTCAAGCGTGTGGCTCTAAGGGATTTAGATTTACTGAGGTGGAGCATGTCCATTAATTCTGGATTTGACATAGCTTTGTATGTCAGGCATAGATCGCCTCGAAGTAGGCGGTATGCAACTGAGTAGAGCTGGAGTTTTTTTAACCGAGCAGCATATGGCATCTGTTTGAGACCCTTGATCCTCTTGGTGAGATACTTTTGGGGTCTCTCTAATTGCTGCAGGTATCGAGTAAGGTACATCCCAAAAGGGACATTGTATTCTATGATGGGCCTGATGAGGGATGAATAAAGGGGCACGATTACCTCTCTTGATCTAGATGTGAAACCCTTTGTGATGAGGTGGGCTATGTAGAAGGTCTTTCTAACCACTTTGGCAATGTGGTTTTCAAAGGAGAGATTGCTATCAACCCCAGGACCCTAATAACTTTCTCTGTACTTAATGGGTTTCCGCCTATGTGGTAATTTGTGGGCACATTGTTTTTGCCAAAAGGTATGACTATACATTTTTTGGCATTTAGCTTTAAACCATGGTGCTGGCACCAGTTATCTGTCTCTGTGAGACCTTTTTGAAGGATGTTTGTGTCAGCTGGAGAGTCGATTATGGCGCCCAGTTTGCAGTCGTCTGCAAACTTGGTGAGCCATAGTCCTTCCACGTTTGCCTGTACCTCAGAAAAGTATATACCGAACAAGAGTGGTCCCAGGACAGAACCCTGTGGGATGCCACTTGTGACCAGTTTCGAGTCTGACATGGCTCCAGCAACTCTCACTCTGTGGGTTCTGTCTTTGAGCCAGTTTGCGACCCATCTTGTGACATAGGGGTTTATATTTAAGCTGGATAGCTTATCTATGATGCCCAAGTGGGGTATTGTGTCAAATGCCTTTGCAAGGTCCAGATAGGCTGTGTGGACTACCTTCCCTTCATCTATGGCTTTGGTGACTGTTTTGAAGAAGTCAACCAGGTTCAAAAGGCAGGATTTGTCCTTGACAAAGCCGAACTGGGTAGGATCTAGTGTCTGTAGGTCCCCAATGTCTTTGTTTATGAGCTCCATGATGATCCTCTCCATAGCCTTGCAGACTAAGCTAGTCAGGCTTATGGGGCGATAGTTTCCAGGGTCCATAGAGGCTCCACCTTTGTGGAGTGGGACCACTGTTGCTGTACCCCATTCTGTGGGCACATATCCTGCAGTGAGGCTGAGATTGTATAGCTGTTTTATTTGAGGGATTAGTTCCTCTTGGAGTTCATGTAGGACGTAACCTGGGACGCCATCTGGTCCCATGGAAGCAGTGTTTTTTGCTTTGGAGAGGGCAGCCTTCACCTGAGCATCAGAGATGTTTGGGAGGCAGCCCTCTGCTGGGATAGATACTTGCTCTTTTGGGGGGGAGGGGGTGGAGAAGTTTGCACTGAACCTGTCTGCCAGGATGTTGGTGATGTCTGTGGGTTCAGTGTATTTTTTGTCATTTAGAATCAACTCAGAACAAATCTGGGAGTTGCATCCCAGGTTCCTAACATAACTGAAAAAAGCCTTATGATTGTCTTTGGTGTCCTGTGCAATTTTTCTCTCGAAGCTGGCCTTGGAGGATTTTATGAGGGATCGTAATTTTTTGCTAGTACTGATCAGAGATGCCTTTCCTATTAGGGATTTTGCTCTATCGTGTAGTAGCTTCCTCCTTTTGTTGTACAGTTTATTTATGGCAGGGGTCCACCAGACTGGATGCCTGCCTTTGGATGATTGAGTCTTGGTTTTGTTTGGGATAGCATGATCCATGCATTCCTGGAGATGTCCGTAGAATGCGTTTATATAGGATTCTGCAGTTTGGGCCGTAGTTTCCATGGCCCTGGGGCCTTGAAGGATTCCACTTTGGTTTTGAGAAGTGAGAAGTTCGCTTTTGAGAAGTTTTTCACTGTGGTTTTCTGGGCTGGGGTGGGGTCAGGATGTGGACATCCAGTGAAATTAATTTATGGTCTGATCTTACCAATGAGGGATATACTTCTGGTGTGGAGCATAGAGTCCCCATGTTGGTAATGATCAGGTCTAGTATGTTGTCCCCTCTTGTGGGAGTGGTGACTAGTTGTTCCATAGCATTTGAGTTTATAATTTCCATGAACCTTTGGGCTAAGGTGCTGGGGCTTGAGTAGTGCTCCCAGTCAATGTTTGGGTAGTTGAAGTCACCCAGTATAATGGTGTTCGGAGAGATCTTCATGTTCTCCAATGTTTTCAGGAAAGCCGAGTGGGATTCCTGACTTTGAGAGGGTGGTCTGTAGGATGCTATAAACTGAAAAGCAGTCTTGCCCACTGTTAGTTGCACATGGATGGTCTCCGATATTTCGTGCAATGCCACTAACCTGGAGGTGTGGATATCCTTGATAAATATGGAAACTCCCCCTCCTTTTGTGGTTCGGTCCGGGTTTTGGGGCCGAAAAGCATGATATGAGGTATAGCCTGGTATTGCTAGGGTGCTCTCTGGAGCCTTGAACCAGGTTTCTGTCACTGCACAGATATCAATGTTCTCTATACTGAGAAGAGCTTCAAGTGCATGCATCTTGAGGTTAAGACTTCTGGCGTTAAGCAGCATTACCCTTAGTTTGTTGTTCCTTGTGCTGTCTATGGGGGTGGGTTTGACTTTTGAGCCTTGTCTAAAAAAGGCACTATGGGGGTGGCAAGAGCCTTTGCCAATATCCGAAAGCCCAGTGGTGACAGGTGCAAGCCATCCCTAGCGAAGCAACGTGGCTTGTCGAGCATGTCATCCCAGGCTGATAGACACTGGATCCCCTTTGAATGACACCAAAATTTTAGCCAATTGTTAAAATCGATCATTTTGTCTTTGTACTGTGGCATCATTCTAGGTGAGGGTAAGATGCTGCTCAAGGTCAGGTTCATACCAGCCTGGGCTACATGATCAGAGAGCTCATCTATGTCTCTTTTCATGTAGTCCAGTGAGGTACGTCTCAGGTCATTCACACCAGCATGTACAATGACTGAGTCATATTTGTATTTGCTTTGGAGTGACCTGAGTGCTTGCGTTATGTGGCGGATCCTAGCACCCGACAGGCAGCTCACCGTGACCTTCTCTTTATTCAGTCTGGTGAGCGGGACGTCAGTGTGTCTGACAATGGAGTCACCTATTACAAGAGTATCAGGTGTGTTATTCAGCCTTAAGGGCTGTGGCTGCTTGGCACACTGACTTTGTGGGCTATGTGTTGTGCGTGTTTTGTTTTGAGGTAGCGTTTGCTTGGATGTCTGCTTTGGAGGTCTCTGTTATTTAGGTAGATTTTTATTTAGAGCCTCTGAGTATGTTTTTGTGTATTTATGTGTTTGGTTCGCTGATGTGGTGGGACTATGTGATACTGGAATTGTGTTGTGTGAGGTTACCTTCTCCTCCTGACTGGTTACACTAGTTTTGAGATGAGAGAGCTCAGCCTCCAGTTTGGCTAAATAGTTGCATCTCTCACATATATTTGAACCTGTTTGGAGGAGGAGAAGGTTGTCCGTGTACATAAGACAGTTGTAACATTGCCTCAAAATTCCCAGATTCACCAGCTGGACTGGAGAGGAAACTATTGACTGACCTTTGGACATGCTAGAGTAATATAGGGAAACTGAATTTAAGATGGACCAATAGAGGACAGGGTAATCGTAGAGAGTATAAGAGTAAGTAGTGCTTATGGTTTAATAGTGCTAACTTGTAGGATTACTTAATTGGACCAGTGAAGGGCCTTAGAATGAGAATATGGTGTTTAAATTGAGAGATAGCAAAGTTGCTTTTGAACAAATTGAGGGTCCATAGGCAGTAAAAAAACAGTGCTAGTTGAAAAGGGGAGACTTTTATTTTCCAGAAGTTATGAGAAAAAGAACTTTGGCCATAAAACAAAATCAAGTAAACTTGAGCAAATAATTTCAGTCCCAATCTGTCACTTATGGCACCTACCAAGATTCTCCATTACTCAGCACCTGTATGCAGCTCAGACTGGGGAGGTAACCATGTTTTGTCACTCTTCAATGAAGGCAACCATCGTTTCTTCTAGAGTAACCAAAACCTTTTAGTAAGTCATGGGTTAGGGAGCAAACAGCAGATGTTCCTCATCTACATCCAAGTTCATAGTCTGCCTTAAAGACTTATTCTTCAATAGTCCTTCCTGACTGGTATTGGTGACTCCAATATGTAGGATGATAAGGAGTCTGCTGCCTCTTAAAGGTATTAATTTGTACTATGACGGATGGTGATTTTGCTTAATTCATCACCTCTACTTCCTACCAGTATTTACATACCTTGGACTTTATATTAAAGTTGATTATTTCTACACATCACCTGGTGAAATCAATTTCTGGTTTAATTTATAGATGTGGTGCCCAAGTTAGAATGTTTGAATCTATAGCTGATGTAGAGCAGGAATTTTAGAATATAACTCCAGACTTATATTATCCTATTCTACACTAGCTCTTTCAGGAGAGCGATCAAATTGCCCAGATGACTCTAGTGAAGCCTTCATAATAGAGTAGCTCAGCTTACTTGTCCCATACCATACCCTGCTGCTTTGTCACATGTGAGCTGTGGTGCCATCTTGGGCTTCACTCACTTAGGCAGATTGGTTGAAGGTTAGAGCAATGTGTCACCTGACCAGTCTGTTGCAGGATACTACTTATCTGCTGGAGGTCTCCAGGAAGAAAACTATTTTTGGAGATCTCTGCTGCAATAAACTAATCAACTGCACTCTTCCAACTGGTCAAGCGGCTTATTCCAGGAGATACCTGCTGTCATGAAACATCAAACTGCACTCCTTTAGCTAGGCTGGGAGGCTGTACAGCACAAGCTGCATTGTCACCAGGGAGATTTTTATCTTTTAATGAATGGGAGCTAGCTCCACAGCTTTTCACAGCAGATCTGCTTCTGAACAAATTGAGGGTTTGTAGGAAGTACAGTTAAAAACACACTGTTACTTGAAACTGGGGAGACTTTCATTTTTCCAGACATTCTGATTTCATTTTCTTAATGTCTTACAGGTGCCAGGTGACATATGCCCTTGATCCCTGCCCTGATTTAGGTCCTGTAGTGTATCAGATCATTATTTCAACTTTAGAATCAATATTATTTTCTATCTGTATTAAAGAGGTCTTGAATTCCTGTATTCTGAAAAAGGAGTCTAAAACCCACAAGAAACAGACAGCTATCACACAATTTCAAACCTTAGTATCATTACTAAGGTAACCAAGAAGCTAATGTATGTGCAGAAATATTCCTGTTTTACCCATCTCATTCTGTTTTTTTTATTTTTTGGTAAGACATAGTACTACGATGACCCTTACTGAGATTCATTGTTCTCATGGCATAAGATTCATCCAATTATGGGGTTCTGTTTCTGGTTCTGGTAAACATTAATCTTTCATCAGGATTTGACACAAATGATCGTGAGATTATTCTGTAATGGGTAAATCACTACTGTGGTATCTCAGGTGTGATTCTGAAGTGGTTTACTTCCTACTTTTCTTCACACTCTCAGAGGGTGGTGGCTAATGCCAGTTCATCACCTTCTGACCACCGTGAATATGGAATAATCTTCAATTCTCTGTTCTCTGCTGCTCCCTGTGCACATGCTGTCTTTGAGAGAACGCCTTCAATGGAGAAGTTATGCTTTGAGTGTTATGTTGAAGACATGTATCTCTCCTTTCCTCAGGAGTCTGTCTGTCATGAATTTAGTGGTTTATGATCTAGTCTACATCTACTAATGGATGATTTGTAACTGGCTGACACTACACTTCAGTGGTAATGCATGCCACTGTCTGGGACTCAAACGGTTCATCCATAAATCTCCATATAATTTAAGGAGTTGATCTGAGTCAAAGATTTATAATCATGGGGATATCCATGATGTGTTAGGGCCTTGACTAGCTGGTGCAGATGGGGATATCCATGATGTGTTAGGGCCTTGACTAACTGGTGCAGAACTCTGCATTTTACCTACTAACTGGCACTTTCTTTTACCATCATATACTGCCAGCTCTTTGGAGTCAGTACATGCTAGTGATTCAGAGTTGGACTACTTATAGGATTCCTATTTACTTAACCCTATATGAAATGGCTTCTCCATCTTAAAGTGTTGTTGCTTCCATATTACTCCTCTTGTTCTCCCAGCTTTGCCACCTTGGGACCCCTTATAGCTCCAAGAGAGGGATTTCTGTTCCCTGGTGCATGCCCTTTTGACTTTCATGTCCATCACGGTTGAAATCTATTTCCAAGTAAGTTAGGTAGTTCCCCATATTGAATGGTTTTAAGGAGACTTTGAAGTTTTACCTTTCTCTGTAGTAATTAATCTTTGCTTTTATTTACTGCTACTGATCTGCATTTGGACTAAATGTTTCACTTGATCGTTTTATTCTTTAAGTGAGTTGTTTAATGTTTGTACTTTTTTATGATTGTATACAGAGCTTAACATTTAAACACTTGAATGAAACTGAGTTTAAATAGAACGGCAGTTGTCATCAAGAATTCTGGTGTATAAGAAATTAAAAAAATAACGCAACTAAAAGCAGTCACACATACATTTCAAGGAGGAATGCAAGTCTAAAAATAAACAAGTACAATTAACATCCAGGATGAGTAAAAGTTTCAAAAAGACATACATGAAGTACATCATCTGCTGTTCAATAGTGAAAACTGATTATCCCAGGTTAGTTAAGAAAAATATGAAATCACGTTATATTATTTATTTGCTCACCAAAGATTAGGGAGGATGTTGAAACAGAATTCTACAATTGTGAAATCTGCAAAAAATGTAGAAAATATTACAGAACGAGTCACTGAGATCATGGAAGAAACTACCAAATAACATGATTACATTCAAAAGAAAGTATTACTTGATAACAGTATAGTATAGCAATAACCAATGACAGAACAAAACTGTTGAAGATTTACTCATGGTTGGTGTAGTTTAACCATGAGGGCAAAGCACAATATTAAGCAAAGGCAACCGAGGGGTAAATCTTCAATATACCACACACAGTCATTGATTATTGTTATTATACAATGACATTATTTAAGAAAAAAATACTTTTCTTAATGTCTTTGTATAATGGCTCTGTGTTGTTATTCTGCTTTTGTTAGATATCCTGCTTTTTTATGTACTGCACATGCATATGGACTGTTTTTTAAAGGTTGAAGACATTTTAGAGGTACAAGAATGACAGGATAGAGAAAATACAGGGAAAATCAGGTCTGTTTCTTTAGTTTTGAATAACATACCTGATTTACCTAGTATTTTCTCCATCTTGTCTCTCTTGTACCTCTGGACTATCCAGATTTCTAATTTTATTATTATTTTTTATGGTGAAGAAAACTTAAAAAGTTATAACATACATTAATGGAAGAAAGTCCAGGTGACCGGACTTTTTTCAATTGGTATATGTTCAATTTACAGTGGGCACACTGGTTGGGCTGTCCAATTAGCATGCTTGTTTTTGAATGTTAATGGCCAGTCATTGTATAATATTGCTCAAAGTATTTCACAGTGGTATTGCTAATAGTCAAGTCACCTTTCAGAACTTTAATATTAGAGGCAAAACCATATTTGCATTTCATGTTGTCATTAACCAGCTGACTCCAGATAATGGCTTACATTTCTCTTCCATGAAATTTCACACATTTGCAAGATACTGGAATTTTGAGAGTGTCACCTTTGTCCTTTAATATCCTTATTTGAAGTGAATGGTGAAAAGAAACATCCATGTGATAAAAGCAATGTTAAAAAGGCAAAAGAAGTGAAATGTCCCTGTGTTACCCTGTTAAACCTTAAAAATGTACAGCATAAGGGCATACAGGGCTCTTTGGAGCAACTACCAGATATACTAAAATGTTGAAGCCAACAATAGTACATAAATAAATAGTTAATAAAGAAATAAGAGAAAAGTAAACTAGACTAATGAGAAGAATTTAAAAGATACACAAAAGAAAAAAAATAGAAAGAAATTGTCAGTTTTGTAGCCTTGACAGGTATTTTGGGGTAAGACCAGATGTGGATTCTAGTGATGGCTGAGAGAATCATCAAACAGCCAAAGTGACAAATCAACAGATCTGAAGATGGTCAGAGTTGCAGGAGGAATCATCCTTCAGATGAGATTTTAAACCAAAGTCCCATCTGTTTGAGATGGTGGTAGTTCAGGTATAGAAAGTTCCCAAATACCCTGGTCATATTTCCCATTGTAGTAGAAATACCACCTTGGGTATAATCTGTAATGGGGCCACTAGCCTATTGCGGCTAACTTGGTCAGCAAAGGATAGCTAGCTAGATAAAAAGATGATTCAATAACAAGTGGCCCGATGGACAAAGAGTTGTGAGACTCACATAGGTGGATAGAGGCAAACTCAAGAAATTGTGTTTTGTAGAATTGTCATTTATTAAGGTGACTGCAATAATACGATGACAGCTAGCACATAATCCAAAATAACTTAAGATTTCAGCATTTCAGGGACACTGAATTTGAATCTAAATTTTGTTCATTTGTTGATGCAGAATGTATATGCCTATTGATATGGAATCTGTTATTATGTACATTTACACTGATAAGCTAGAAAAAATAGCTAAACTGAAGTGAATGCTACCATGTTCCCTTCACAACAAAAGCATGCTCAGGAGGGTAAGTCTGCATTCTAAGGTTTGACAGCTTCAGTCCACTGCAGACCTTTTAAGCAGACAAATGCATTGAGAACAACAGGAGCAGTCCCCTTAAGCAGCATGCACATCTAAAATCGGTGTAGGTCAAATTCCCATCCCCCACTTCCCAAAAGGAAGTGTAATACTTTACCCCTTCCTTGGTCATGTGATACTTTATCCCTTCCTTGGTCAGTCAGCCTACAACACATACACAGACAAATACTGTTTAATTGTAATAACTTCTGCCTGTGTCTCTTCCATTCCTTTTCTGAAAATGTAAATGAGTCAAAAGAGAATTGTACTGAAAGACAGAAGTTATGGTTCAGAATAATCAAGGCAATTCTTTTGATTTAAAGACTTTGTATTGCGAATCACTTCAAAGTAAACCTGAGATTCTTTCCATTGCACTGTATGTTGTAGAAACAGCACTTAAGTTTTAAAAATAATGATTCATGGATTTATCATTAGCATATTCTGGGCTCAGCCATCCATTTATATGTATGCCCATTTATTGCATTGTTCTTATTCTGTTTTCTCATAGGTTCATAGGTTCATAGGTAGGTACTAGGCTATCGGCCCTAGGGCCCATACAAGTCTAGCCAAAAAATGTACCCTGGCTTTCGCCACCCAAGAAAATTATTTTCCTGTGCCCCTGTCGAGCAGAGCCAAAGAAGTGATCCCAGGGGTGAATTTCCCATTTCCTATCCAATCATCAAGATTTTTCTTGAAGAGTGCTAATGAGGAGCTCTGTTTGACATAGATAAGTAGTCTGTTCCAGAGTATGGGAAGTCTCTGGGACAGGAATCTATCCCTCCAGCATGTTCTGTTTATTGTGGTGACAAGGTTAAGGTCCCTAGAGCGTGTAGCTCGGAGGGATTGGGATTTCTTTAAGTGGAGCATGTCCAACAGCTCTGGGTTTGACATAGCTTTGTATGTTAGGCAGAGATCGCCCCTGAGTAGGCGATATGCGATGGAGTAAAGCTGTAGTTTTTTGAGACGGTCTGCATAAGGCATCTGTTTGAGGCCAGTAATCCTCTTTGTGAGGTATTTCTGTGGTCTTTCCAGTTGTTGTAGATGTCCTGTGAGGTACATACCAAAAGGGGCGTTGTATTCTATAATGGGTCTAATGAGTGATGAGTAAAGGGGAACAATGACCTTTTTTTTTCTGGATGAGAATCCTTTTGTGATGAGATGAGCCACATAGAAGGATTTCCTGACCACTGTGGCGATGTGATTATCAAAGGAAAGACTACTGTCCACTTGTGTCCCAAGGTTTCTTATCACATTTTCAGCATTAAGTAGACTACCAGCTATGTGGTAGTTCATGGGTAGGGAGTTTTTACCAAAGGGGATGACAATACACTTTTTGGCATTGAGCTTCAGGCCATGTCTTTGAAACCAGGTATCTGTCTCAGTGAGGCCTTTTTGTTGTTTGTCCACATCGTTAGGAGTTTCAATTATGGCTCCTAGTTTGCAGTCATCTGCAGACTTTGTTAGCCAAAGACCTTCTGTGTTGGCCTGCACTTCATATAAGTAGATACCAAACAGGAGAGGACCCAGAACTGAACCCTGTGGTACTCCACTTGTCACTGGTCTGATGTTGGATTTGGAATCTGCTACTTTCACAGTGTGGGTTCTGTCTGTGAGCCAGTTGGCAACCCATCTTGTGACAAAGGGATTTATACCTAGTTTAGTGAGATTATCTATAATTCCAGAGTGGGGGATTGTGTCGAAAACCTTGGTGAGATCTAGATAAGCTGTGTGAACCATTTTACCCTCATCTATGGCTTTGGTGACTGCTTCAAAGAAGTCAATCAGGTTTAGGAGACATGATCTGCCTTTTACAAATCCAGACTGAGTAGGGTCCAGAGTTTGGAGATTAACAATGTCTTTGTCTATGAGTTCCACAATGATACGTTCCATGGCCTTGCAGACCAGGCTCATCAGGCTAATGGGGCGGTAGTTCCCGGGGTCCGTCGTGGCTCCCCCTTTGTGGAGTGGGATAACTGTCATGGTGTGCCATTCAGTGGCTACAAAGCCTGAGGTAAGGCTATGATTGAACATGGTACTTAGGTAGGGTGCCAGTTCATTCTGTAGTTCGTGTAGAACGCAGCCTGGGATATTGTCAGGTCCCATGGATGCTGTGTTCTTGGCTTTGGAGAGTGTATTTTTTACCTGTGCAGCCATGATTATAGGAACTTTGCATTCTTTCGGTATAGAGATGGGCCCTCTAGGGGGTGAGAGGGGGGTAAAGTTAGCACTGAACCTATCTGCTAGGATGTTGGCAATATCAGTTGGTTCTGTATATTTAGTGCCATTATGCTGTAACTCAGAGCAGATCTGAGTGTTCCCATTTAGATTCTTGACATAGCTATAGACTGCTTTGTGGTTGTCTTTAGAGTCAGTGGAAATTTTGTTTTCGTAACTAGCTTTGGAGGATTTTATGAGGGATCTCAGCTTCTTACTGAGGTTGACCAGGGAGTTCCTCCAGTCATGGGATTTTACTCTTTTTTGCAACAGTTTCTTTCTTCTGTTGTAGAGTTTGTTTATGGCAGAGGACCACCAGATTGGCTTCCTTTTTTTGGAGGATAACATCTTGGCTCTATTAGGGATAGCATGATCCATGCACTCGTGTAAGTGCTTATAAAGTGCATTTGTGTAGGATTCGGCAGTCATACCTCTATTGTCCGTCTGCATGGGTGTCATGAAGTTTGCCACTTCTGTCTTAAGAAGTGTGAAGCTGGCTTTTGAGAAGTTTTTTACAATGGTTTCCTTAATTGGGGCTGGGGGTGAGATGTAGATGTCTATGCTGATTAGCTTGTGGTCTGATATGACCAACGAGGAATTGACCTCTGGTGTGGAATACCGGTTTCCCATGTTGGTAATGACCAGGTCTAGGATATTGCTGTCCCTGGTGGGGGTGTGAATAAGTTGATCCAAGGCGCGTTGGAATTTATGAATTCTAGAAAATGTTGAGCAAAAGAGTTGGTACATGAGTAGTTTTCCCAGTTAATGGTGGGGTAGTTGAAATCGCCCATTATTAGGGTGTCGGGTTGTACCCTAATACTTTCCAGTGTATCAAGAAATGAGGAGTGTGAATCCTGGGGCATGGTGGGGGGTCTGTAGCAAGCTACAATTTGGATTGCAGTCTTGCCCAGAGTTAGTTGCAGTTGGATAATCTCGGATGCATTATGCTGTGCAACTAGCCTGGAGGTGTGGATATCCTTAATAAATATGGACACGCCTCCGCCTTTAGTGCTTCCTTCTGGGTTAGGTGGCCGAAAGGTGTGGTATGAATTGAAGCCTGTGTTCTTTCTTTTCAAAGGCTGTTGGAACAGCACTGTTGGGGAATTGAAATATTTGCAAGGGATGGAAAGTAAATTGTAATAATTTCAAAAATGGTTTGTTAGCAAGCTTGACAACAAAATGTAATGCAAACCTTTGTAAGACAGTTAATGCATTTAAAAATCCTGTCTCTACTCATCATTTCAGCAAATAAATATTTTATTGTAGTACATTAGTATTTTATGTAATTATCTTTATTACGCCATATTGTGGTATATTGCTCTTTGTTATAACGTCATATAAACATTTTATACACACGTAATTGCATGTGCTTGGGGTTACATCTCAATCCAACCACCTACATGCACAACAGAATGAGGCAAAACATTCCATTCTCCTGTTCAGTTGGTAAACATGATGTATGGCCAGGTCTGTTAATCTAAATTTAATGTGGTCATTGTGGGTGACTGGACATGGGTCATTCTGGTTAATGACTTTTTCCAAAAATCTGATCACTTAGACCTGAATAAGCTAGCTTAATAAATGAAAACCTTTGCTGTAAACATCAAAGACTTCTGAGGTTGTCACTTTCCCAGTGTCACAGGTAATAAACTTCTGGGAATAAATAAATAAATACAGGAAGAAACCTTTCACTTGGTCAAACAGAGCACTGGGTTGTGCTGAATCTACATCCCATCAGGTACTTTCTTGGGTCTGCCTTCTCTAATACATTCCTTGCATAATTTATATTTGAATACGTTTAGTTCAATTATATCTCCTCACAAAAAATGTCTGTGTCTGTTTTTCCATAGACATTAGGAATATTTTTGTGTTTATTTAAAAGAATCATGCAGAAAAATAAAA
This sequence comes from Protopterus annectens, assembly GCF_019279795.1. Lineage (NCBI taxonomy): Eukaryota > Metazoa > Chordata > Ceratodontiformes > Protopteridae > Protopterus > Protopterus annectens. The sequence goes on along the minus strand of NC_056735.1, from coordinate 406,754,879 downwards.
AAAAAAATGCAAAAAGTATAACTGCCAACTATTTAGTCTGTTGTCAGAATTACATTAAAATCTAAGTATTCAGTTGTTAATAATATTTACTTAACATGTATTGCTTACACTGTTGCTGTCTGAGCTTTTTTTTTAATTTATTTCTCCATATCAGGTCTTATTTACTCCTGTCTAATAAATTCACTTGCATACTGGTTTCTGACACATTTTTGGATAATATTTATGAGCTTTGGCCATTTCAAATGCTATCATTAAAATTAATCCAGTGTCCTCACTGTGACACTAAAGAGTCAAAATCTGTATACTTTTTTATTTAATTTTGTTAATCAATGACTTAGAATCCTTTTTGTTTCTAAGGTAATCTATGGAAAAAAGGATTTTAAGTTATACTCTCTCATAATGGGATCTAGAGCCCTGACTGCAACCCACACGTTGGTATGATTCACAGCTTAGTTGAGCAAGGGTGTAGTAAAAAAATTCCATTTTGTTTCACAAATTCCTTTTACTATCCCAAACCCACCTGGCATGTCGAACAAACGTACACATCTTTCAAAATGGTACCCCCTTGCAGTTAACAAATGTACACATCATTTTCAGTAGTTGCCTCTAAAACTATTGTTTTTAGATTTGATTCTCTGTAAGCAAGTTATGTACTTGTTGTTTAAGGCATTAATTTAGGCAGTTGTAAAAATAATATGGCCTAAAAAAGTTACATTTCTGAGTGATGCAAAGAAAAAATGTACTCTGTAGAGTACAAAGCCTATGCCTGGCTGCACCCTTGTAGGTGAGTGCTTGGTATGACAAGGAAAGGAATGATGAAGCTGGACATGATCACATCTGTCAGAGATAGGGCTGGGGGCACGTACCCAAGGATCCACGAAATCCTGTAAGTAGACCAAAGATGAAATGGAATGTCTGCCTACATGGGATGGGAGCATTGAGGGATGGTGTCACTCATAGCAGAAGGTTGGTGACAGTGCTTCTATATTACATATTGTAGACCATCTCCTTCGGCTATTTTAGGTATAAATAGGGAACAGAAGAACTTTATTAAAAAAATTCTGATTTTCATGAAACAACAAGTGGAAGAAAAATTAACCATAGCAAAAGTAGCAAAAAATAAATAATTACAATCATTTACCATTACTCTACAGTGAACAATGTTATAACACTTCTGACTCTCATTTCAGATAGCAAAACTATATTTATGTGTCGGTAAAAGTGTATAATACATTGACAGCAAAGACTATATGACAAAAGAATACAGATTCACAGTCAGATACGCAATATGTCTATTAACAAGCCAAAAACATTAGCCTATCGTCGAGCATGTAGTTGTTCTACAGACCATCTTGTCATTTATGTACAGACGCCTAGCAAATAAATTCATTCATTTCAAGTTAGAAAGGGGAACTCATTAATATAACTATTGGACAAATTTTTCCCTCTTCCCAACAATTATAGATAAGCAGAGTCAGTACAAAAAAAAAAAAAACATCATAACACATACAGCTTAACTGTAAATAAAATAATTAAATAAATATTGATTGTTGCTGTGGGTAACACATGCTGTTAACGATACTCAGAACTCATAGGTTTATTGCCATTGTGAATTACATATAAGTTAATATGTAAAGGTAAAATACATCTCTGCAGCTAACAGCATCTGCTCCATTCTCTAAACTCCTGCCAGTTGCCAAGAACTCACTGGGTAAGCTCTAATATTGACTACATTTAAGCACCCCATATGAGTTCTTTGCTCACATAGTACACAGTAGAAATAATTCAAATCTCTTAACTCCCTTTGTCTTTCTTAGTGATTCATAAAAAAGATTATACCAGTGCAAATTATAATATTGAAATTCTCTCTTTCTTGTATGCAGTGGGTCAGACATCTCTATTAAAGTGGTAGTTGCAAAGCGGTACATAATGGCTCATTCTTGGGGTGTGTGTGTGTGTGTGTGTGTGTGTGTGTGTGTGTGTGTGTGTGTGTGTGTGTGTGAGGGGTGTGGTTGTTATAAGAGAAGTGTGGAATATAGATAAGAGGATACCTACCTGATGCCCAGGTGTTTGTTTGCTGATATCAGCAGTGTCAGAGCCAGTGCCCCCAGCAACCCACCTTCTCAGCAAAAAAAAAAAAAAAAAAAAAATACTTTACTGCATCTGTATTAAACCAGTCTAGTGATTGGCTTATTACAGATCCCAGCTCCAGACTTCTACCCCCAAGCTCTTCCAATGAATAGCCAAAAAAAAAAATGGACATTTTGTATTGCTCCCAACCAGGTGGCCAGATGCACAACACACCCCATCCTTCCTGCCCATCTATTCAGGTCCCATTTCAATTCCTGCCATAACTCTCCCCCTTTATTAAAATAAACAAAATGTCAATAAATAAAATAAAGAAATTAAGATTTTCTTCTTACAAATGTAGCAAACAGATGGTGCAGTTTATACCTTGCCAGCATGGAGAGCTATGGGGCTTATGTTTTACTTACAAAAAATCTTCTTATAAATTATAGGATCATAGGAAGTTACTAGGCTATTGGCCCTGTGGCCCTTATAAGCATAGCAAAGAATTTAGCCCATGTTCCAACAAGTCAGCACCCGGTGCCCTATCAAGCATGGACACAGATAAGAGTCCCAGGGTGTATTATCTGTTCCCCATCTAGTTATCCAGGTTGCTCTTAAAAAGGGTTAATGAGGTACTCTGCTTGACATGGAGAGGGAGTCTATTCCAGAGAAAGGGGAGTCTCTGGGACACAAATTGTCCTGCCAACAAGTCCTATTGATGTCACACACATTTGTAACAAATTGCTTCTGCACTCAGGTTTTAGTAAAAAAAAAACAAAACAAGTTTGTTCTAACTTTACAGTTTAGACCACACACGGAGTGTTACAGCACTCAGGTTTGATTGCAAATTCAATTTAAATGCCATTATTGCATTAAAGAAAGAGAGATCAGGATCAGCTAGTGGGCACGCTCTCCAACACTTTGTACCGGGGGCAGTTACCTTTCTCACCCAGCCCTATATATATATATATATATATATATATATATATGTGTGTGTGTGTGTGTGTGTGTGTGTGTGTGTGTGTGTGTGTGTGTATGTGCATGTGTGTGTGTTTACTGCTACAGCTGTGTGTTGTTGTAACCTTTGCTTTTTTGGGGTGGAATAGGTGGTCATTGCTTCATGGTTCACTGACACTGTTTGGAACAGTGTTGATCAGTCACTGTGTGTGTGTGTGTGTGTGTGTGTGTGTGTGTGTGTGTGTGTGTGTGTGTGTGTGTGTGTGTGTGTGTGTGTGTGCGCGTGTGTGCCTTTCTATTTGTTCTGCTTGCAATAGAAATCTGCAGTGTGCCTATGGTGTCAGACTTACAAGAAGTAAGTAATTAAAGTGAGAATAGTATAATGAGCTCTATGAAATAAATATAGTACTCTTGGAGGAAAATGAAACAGTCGAATGCATTTCAATAGGTTACACAAAAAGTGGTACTTGGGCAAATACAAATTCATTCAAAATGACTATGGTGTAGACCATGTTGGCTGAAGTAGTCACTTGTTTTTGTTTCTCAAGGAACTATCTATTGTGGCTGCTCATGGTGAATTCTTCTGTTTTTGTTTATTAAAATAAGTAATCTCTGTGGTATCCCCAACGTCTCAAACAATCCACTAAACAAGTATAGTGGGTCCAAAAAGAAAACAGCGTAAGAAACTCCTCTGTGTGGAAAATTTTCAATTCATATATATCTAGCTAATCACTGTATATTAATCAGATCAGATAATGGTAGTAGAAGAAGCGAACATAATCTCATCCTAAGTAAAAAATATAATAAAAAATATATAATTTGAAATATTGTACAGAATTATTAAATATTCAAAAGTAAACCAAGCAGAGTAAAGTATATATATATATATATATATATATATATATATATATATATATATATATATATATATTTTTTTTTTTTTTAGATTGCCAAATGGTCTAAGGCTTATATATTTTTCCAGCCATGTAGTAAATTCCCCCGGATTTGCTAATCTTCCATGCGGGAGTAGTCTAGTCTTGCACGGAAGCAGCAATTTAGGAGGAGGACAGCAGTGCACCATGCATATTAATGAAGGTGAGCTGCCCCAAATCCTACACGGAGCATGGACGAGTGCAGGGGGCATGTCTGAGAGCAGAGCTCTCACAATATACATGCCCCTGCAATGAAATATTGCAGAAATCGTAAATAAATGAGCAAGACCGCTCAAAGGTGTCTGCATATCCCCACCAACAGTCCCCCATGTGTACAACAGCAACAGGACATAAAAATAAAAAGAAGAAACCCCTTTATTTTTTTTTTAAACTCTGAGTACAGCTACGCAGGTGTGCCCATTGCTAGGCTACGGTTAAAGCAGCTTAAAAGGTTGAAGAGGATAACAAGGAAGATATATGCAAATGAAACAGCACAGCAATAGTATAGTGGTCAGAGCATCTGCCTA
>NC_056735.1:406695393-406745393 GCF_019279795.1 Protopterus annectens | reverse complement strand
TTATACATCCATTTTAAAACTGAAATGCTTTTATATGCTGTTTGAATTTAGTCATAGGTCTGTTGTCCAATCCTTTAACACATTCAATTAAGGTTCATTTAATTGAATGATTAATTCATAAAAACTATGTAAAAAACTAAATAAATAAGTCCAATTCTCTAAAAACATATAATCTCAACTTATACCCTTTTTATTATAATTTGTCTAAGAATTTAAAACCTTTAATACATTTAAATACATTTAAATAAAACTTTTAAAATGTTTCTGTGTTGTTCTTGATTTGGGCTTTTGGATCTGAAATAACAACAAAGCACCATCTTGTGGCCATTGAATGAATTGAAGCCATACACTGAGACCTTGAGAATCCAAAGAAACACTTGTTTTTTGCAATGTGTATAAAATATCATAACAATAAAACCAAAACTCAAAAAAGTTCTTTCAGTTAAAGCTTGGCAGCTCTCATCTTCAAAACTGGCCAATGATACCATATCATTGAGCCCAAAATTACGTTTGCATCCAAAAGAGCTGCCAATACAATTCTTTATACTCAATGAGTGTCTCCCACATTCCACCTCTTGGATTAGTGGGAACCACTTCCAATACAAAAATGAGTAACCTGTGGTGTTGCATTTTATTGAATGTTTACTCAATGCACTTTTTCTTTCTTCACCCTGACATCATATAAGTGCTCGTATATTCTCTGTCTGAGCTTTCTCTCGCTCTTTCCAACGTAGAAAGAGGGACATTTTTGCAAACAGCTAAATATATGATGCCTTTGGTGTCACAGTTAGCAAATGAATTTAAATGTATGGTCATTTTCCTTGCTTCTAAAACCATACTTTCCCCACAGATCAGGTAGGTACAATAATTACATCTCCCACACTTTTGTAATCCTTTCTTGGATTTTTCTTGGTTATTACACTTGTTGTTTTTCATCCCTGCTTCAAGGTAATTCTTGATACTTTTCCTCTCGATATACATGGGTTAGTTCTTTATCAAAGATAGATTCAAGATCTGAAAATTTTGAAAAGCTATCCCATTCTCTAGAAAATATGTTCCTGACAAAAGCTGATTGTTCGCTAAAGGTAGTTATTAATCCTGTCCCTTTTCAGCTTAAATTGCCCGCTGAACCTAAATTGTGGGTTAGTATTTCTTCCTTCCCTAAAATAGGGGCAAAAGTGTCTGCTCTTTTGTATTGACTTCCTCCAACACCTTGTTGAACATCTCTAGAGGGTACCCTCTCTGGGTAAAAGATTCTTTAACAGTTCAGTTTCTTCAAGAAAAACTTTGTTATCAGAGGTCATTCTGCTACACCTAACCAATTGCCCTTTCAACACCCCCTTTTTCTGGTGGGGGGGATGGCAACTGGTGTAGTGCAAATAAGAGTTGGAGAAGGTTTCTTTCCTGAAAATTCTTGATGACAGGTTCCCCTCTTTTTTCTCTATGTGAACATCAAGATATTTTAATGTCTGTTTGTCAAAGTTACTAGTAAATTTCAAAAATGTGGAGGTGTTGTTGACGAAGGTCAAAGGTTGTTGAAATTTTCTTCACTGCCACTCCAAAAAACACAAATCATCTAGATACCTAGTATAAAGGGAGCATTCGTTCATCAAAGGAGAATTGAGAAGAAAAGTTTCTTCCCAAAAGGCCATTATAATATTGGCATATGTGGGTGCACAGTGTGCACCCATCGCAACCCCCTTTTCTTGTTTGAAGTACTCCTTGGAAGTAGATGAAATTGTTTTTTAATACAATTTCCATGAATGTTAGAGTGTTAACGAAATCAGTCTGTGTCAGTTTTTTACTTTCAATTAATTTTTCTTCAAACCAAGAAAGGCCTAAATCATGGGGGATACAACCAAACAAATCAATCACGTCCATGGTTCCAAAGCAGGTGTTTTCACTGTATATTGAGGGTTTAATTCTTCTCAGTAAATCCCAAGAGTCTTTTAGAACATTTTCACATCCCTCGAGTACATGTTTGATCTTGTGATCAACAAACTTGGCTAGGGGAGCTGTAATTGATCCTTCCGCTGACACAATTGGTCTTAGGGGCGGGTCACAGGCATTGTGGTAGTTCATGGGTACAGAGTTTTTACCAAAGGGGATGACAATACACTTTTTGGCATTGAGATTTAGGCCATGGCTTTGACACCAGGCATCTGTCTCATTGAGGCCCTTTTGTAGTTTGTCCACATCGTTAGGAGTTTCGACTATGGCTCCTAGTTTGCAGTCATCTGCAAATTTTGTTAGCCAAAGACCTTCTGTGTTGGCCTGAACTTCAGAGAAGTAGATACCAAACAGGATATACATATATATATATATATATATATATATATATATATATATATATATATATATTTCTAACACTATATACGTATATAGCAACATATATGCACATATATACATGCGTATGCCTAAACTGACACATATATGTGTCTACACGTATATGTCTACATATACACAGCACGTTACATATATTTACCCAGATATATATCTATGTAGGTATATACAGACATAGTTATATATATGTTAGCAGATATATATATATATGGCCATATATCTGTAGATAGCAATGGCAGACTAACAAATACACATATGTCCACTTGCACCGTTAATGGGGTTGAGAGGCCCCACACACTATACATCTCATATGAATAGGCATCCTTTCCCAAAGCCAAACACATGCACCCTGCAATACACTACCAAGTACAGTCTTCCACCCATAGGAAATGTAATATGTGGAAGCTATCAACATCCCCTGGATACAGATACACAGACACAGATATGCAGATACAGATATACATATATATATATATATATATATATCTATGTGACTACACATACACACGCAGATATATGTACAATAAGATACATATGTAGAAGGTGCACACAGTATGGAACAGCCACTATGCCTACAGTTAACACCTGAACAACTGGACACTGTATTGGCCACCCATACAAATGTCAATCATTGCCTGCAACATATACCCATAGAGAGGTCATAGGAAAGACACCACACACAGGTTTGCAGAAATGGGAAACGAAACCTTTCATTGTGTACTATAACAGTTCTATATGCCATGTCATATAGCTGTTCAGACACGGACAACCATATAAACAGAGTACTGCAACTGTGAAACAGTTACACTAATACAGTAGTCTGGAAAGGTTCACAACTGTTGCTGCCCAGGCCAAGCCTTTCAAATTGTACAATAGTGAACACAGACTGGGCCACAGGATAACAAACAATCAACAGTATGTCCTGCAGGTGTATAGTTCAGCAGCCTCTATCTACACTCTGTACAAACTCAGTAGGTAGTAAAGACGTTATGTGATCACATGGGTTGTCACTGTTACATAACAAGGCATAACTGACACCATCACGAGCACACCGACAAACAGAACAGTCTGTATGGCAGGTGGCAGTAGGCTTGCAGTACCCCAATTCATGTAAGTAATGTAAATTTAGGTGAAGTATATGGTAGTGTACATGGAGATACCTTGCGGCAGCTCACCCCGATACCCCCACATTTTGTAACAGCCTAGGTCATTTATGGTGTTCCCCACCTAGATTCAATAATACAGGGCCATATACCACTGTTACATACACTGGACGCTGGAGTGCATAACGGCACACATGTATTGTGTAGGTGACGCCCACACATATTTGGTCCCAGCCCCACTGTATGTGTGGGGGATACAGCAACAGTGGACTAATGGCAGCAATGGCAGTGTGATATACTCACAGCCCACTACAGAACAACCCCCAACAGCATGACATATGTGCAAAGTTTGGTATGTAGATGGAGGACAGAGGCTGGAATACAGGCACATATGTGGAACACTGTTGCCATACACTAAGCAAGTTGCTGGTGTTACAGGATAGTCTGCAACATACCCTTAGTCAGGGAATTGAGGTTAGAAACAGAAATGGATGTAGCCATGTACTGATTGCACTCAACACACATACTGCCAGTGTAATATCTGACACAGGACCTGCATGGTGGATGGACAACACATGATAGGCATACCTCTGTCCAGCAAGAGGACAGGCCCACAGTAGTGAGCTATGCAGCCAGACTGCATTCCAAGGTAAACTAATATGTACACACACACACCCTGTAACACCAGTACTATACAAAGCATAACACAGCTGTACTCACGGTCTGTCTGTAGTTCCTGATCCTCCTACAAATATGTGGCTGCCATGAGTGTGCAGGTTCTCCTGTAAGAGGTATTGCTACCTGCTGTCTGTAACACTGATGCCCACATACAGGAAGGATGTCCATTACACAGGAAATGTAAAGGGGCCATGCCCACATGCTGTAGGGATTTATAGTGGATGGTTGCCATGGCAGTGGTAACTGGAAGTAGTACACATGTGTAATCATATATATATGGCTATCTGGATAAGTATGTGTACATATATTTCCACCATATGTCCTGGACATGGAGTGTAGCCCTACCCCAGTCCCTATAGTCCTAAAGTCATAGTGCATGGGTATGTCAGGTATGTATAGCAGGTATATTAGTAGATTATTGCTACTCTCATTGGGATTGTCTTCACAGACACGGTGTGTGTGGAAGGTCACATCTGCTTATAACATGTGTGTCATTGGCTACTGACAGACAACCTAAGGAAATCATTGTAAAATATCACCGCTAGCATGTAATGCCCCTATGGAGTGCAGCAGAGATATTGGCCAATATATGTGGAACTTCAGACACACCCTGCACAGTCCAGAGGTATACACATAATCCCTTAGTCCACAACATGTGTACCAGGCCTGACAATATGGATGTAGACAGCCATGTAGATGGGTATAACACATAACGACTGGTATATATTTGCCACCATAGGTTTTGCATTTACAGACTCCTGTCTGGCCTGACAGAGAATGACTGCTGGTACAGGGGTGCCATGGACAAATACTACTCACTAGATATTGACATACATCTGTACAGCATCCCACTGCTCTGTCTGACATACATGACTGTTAAGAGAGGCCCGGCAGCAGTACATCTGCAAGTATCTGCACATGAAATTTCACTGGGTAAGTTCACTAAGCTGCTAGGCATGTAACAATGCACTGTGCAGGCTAGAGGCAGACTGGCTCAACACTGGCCTACATTTACTATGGGGGAATACACATGTACCTGCATATATAGCAGGCTCAACAGGCATGTCACAGCACAGGGTAAGATACACCTGTGTGAAAGTGCATAACCACAACCAATGTGAACACAGCCACAGCCACATATGGTAAGCTAGCATAATATTATAGTATATGAACTATCTGTTCTACACCATCCTCATATGTGCCACTCACAGAATGATCCTACATATACTGGGCTGCTTCACAGTTTGGTCTGATGGCTGTCTGTGGTATGGGACATGTGTGTGTATGGCCCTACAAACATGTATTTCAAAATGATACCATACAGTGGGGCAGCAGGTAACATCAGATAGAAGGGGAACTAGAACAATGACATCGACCACAGTCTGTACACAAGCTACAGTACATATTATCAATACACACACTGCCAACATTCACCATCACTACACAGACCTCAGTACTGTACAAACATATACAGAATGTCCAGGTTATGTCATGAAATATAATCCCTACTGTACATAACGTGTAGGAATCAGATATATCACTGGCTTGTTATCAGATATGATGACACTATTTATGTTGTACAGCACATATGCACCACTTCATGCACAACATATGCACAAAGGTTGACAGAGGTGTGGCTGACAGCATATACACAGGGCCAATATAGACATGTTGCTGTGATAACCTCATACATTTACCATTGTAATGGGGTTTGTTGCAGCATATGTTCTATGAGGGATATGAAGTCAGTAACTGTCACGGCTTTCACCATCGACAGACTGCAATCCTCACACTACCTTCTGCATTCCACAGATAGTTGCTCCGTGGCTAACACATGAAACCAAAGTCACAACACTGCCCAGTCTGCAGAAGACCCTGCAGATGGGGATTCCTCATATACATGGAACTGACATGGCAGGTATTGCGACATGTATGACAGCCATATCCAGACAAACACTGTTAAACCAACATTACTCCAAATGCAGTATAGTAGCACTTACAGTCTGTAGTCAGGTCAGGAACATCTCCCTCCTGTTTGTTGCCCTCTTTCCACAGTGTATGTTGTTAGAGGTACATCCCCAATCCATCTGAGATGCTGTTTGCCAAACAACAGATTTAGTTCCTGCTCACATTGAATGAAAAGGGCCAACACCACCATGATGTTCCTAGATATTGGAGTGTGTTTCCATGCAATTGGCTATGGGAATGTTACCACAGCTGTTCCACATGCAATCAGCTAGGGCAGGGCTGCAATTTGTGCAGAGGCCATCAGCTGATCATAAGCATAACTTAAAATACACATGCTGCTGCCTAAGCAAAGCAGGTGTGGGTCTCCACATCCACCAGAGAGGGAGTGGGGGAGGCAGACAGAGGCAAATAAATGTCAGGGAGGGGTGGGAGAGTAATACTGAAGAATGTTTGTGTCACACGCCTACCAGCACAGGGTATCAAACCCCCAACAACTATGTAGTGCTATCACAGTTCAATGCAGTTATGGATGCGCCACATGGGTTACCTGCTCTAAAGCACTCAGAACATATATGTGATGGTGAGTGACATCTGCAAAAGGGATAAGGTAGATATACAGTAGGTAATGTACACATGCTTGTCCGCATGAACAGGTGCCAGCGTCAACACAGCCACACTCTCACAGGGACGCACACACATTGACATACTTGGCAGGGCCAGGAGTACAACTCATTACTAGTGGGATTGCCACAACACATTAATGTACAGGTATCACATGCACCACAAGGGTCATACGGAGGTCATATGGGCAAAGATTATGAGGAGGTATCAGACATCAGACAGCATGCTTCAGTATGCTCAGGGGGTTGTAGTGAGTGTGGATGTGGACATACGCACCATACAACACACACATGAACACACTGGGTGCCAGTACTGACATGCCTGGGTGCATGTCTGCACGGGTATGTGGTGGTCAACTGTGCCAGCAGGCAATACAAGGGTAAGTGATGGGTATACCTTGACATCAGGCCACATGACAATAGTCTGCACTGTGGCTCAGGGCTGTTGTTTCTGCATTTGCCCACATAGGTGGGCATTGTAACCCCCATCCAGTCACCCGGGTGGCTATTGTGTGCTGCCAATGCTGTGCATCCCTTGCCATGTATGTGTTCCTTACTCCATGACATGGATGGTATCTAGGATGTGCACACCTCCCACATGCATGTACAGTGACATGTAGAACTGTACCTGGGGTGTCTGGCCCATGTTGTGAACACAGATTATCATCAAATGTGCCAGTCTGTGACAGGTACTGGTAATGGGTAGCAGGTTTGCCCTGCACCTACATTGATAGCATGTTAACAGCATTCCCTGGTGTCAGTGGCATCTGCCCATACAGGGCATGTTGTCAGGCATGGTATGTCCATTGTGGGTCACATGTGAAGGCACCACAGGTGGCGCAGGTGTTCATTGGGGAACATGGGGGAGGTACGCTGTCTGCATGTACGTGCATACTGGACAGATGGGCAGGGTGACATGCCCTCTGTAGCCCACTACTATCACTACATAGTTACTATCGGTGGCCAATATGCAGTGTACTACCTACATATTGGCTGTTGCCTAGGCATGTGTGTGTATGAGACATGGGTTGAGAGTGTGCTCTGGGTAATACTGGGGTTGCTAACTGTGATTGTCTGGCCTTGATGTCACATGTACGGGTATGGCTTTGCACCCCAGCCAATCAGCTGTTATCCCAGTACGGTTGACATTGTGATATATCGTAGGGCCACCATATATGAAATATGCAAAACCCACTCCACATTGGCCACACACTCACAACCACCTCTACACAGGATACAAGTTACAAACACACACACCCATACACACCTGTCATGTGTGGGAGTAGAACCCCTACCTAGCTAGTTTATAACACTACAGTACTATGCAGTTATAGTACACACCATGGACATTACTGGAGTACTGTTTTCCCAAAGGTCTATTTCACAATGAATGACATCAGCAGGATTACTAAAGTAGGGTATTTCAAATGTACTGCAAGTGAGTAGCCTAAAATGCATTGATCCTTACACAGACAGTGAGACACACACAAAACATCCACACCTGACATGTGTGGGTATAGAACCCATGACCAATGTATATATCACACTACAGCATGGAGCTGTTATAGTATGCACCGCGGGGATTACTAGAGAACTCCTTCCCCAAAGGTGTATTTCACAAGGAATGACATTGGCAGGATTGCCAAAGTAGGGCACTTCAAATGTACTGCGGGTAACTAGCCTATAATGCATTGCTCTATACACAGACATTGAAACACACATAAAACATCCAGAACTGCCATGGTTGGGGATGGAACCCTACCACAGTTCTAAAGCACACTCCAGCAGTATGCATTTACCGGATGCGCTACAGAGTTCCCAGAGGTGTATTTCTAGGTGGGTGACATCAGCAGCATTGCCAAACTTGAGTATATGAATTGTAAGTAGTGTGAGTACCCTAAAATCCATTGTCCTTCACTCAGTCAGACACACAGTTGTCAAATCTGGGGTTAAAACACCTACCTAATTACTTATCACACTACAGCTGTACACAGTTACAGGACGTGTTATGGAGATTACTGGGTTATAACCTTCCCAGAGGTGTATTTCTAGGTGGGTGACATCAGCAGCCTTGCAAAAGTTGAGTATATGACTTGTAAGGAGTGTGAGTACTCTAAAAAGCATTGTTGTCTACTTAGTCAGACACACAAACAGTGGCCAGGTCTGGGGTTTGAACACCTCCCCAACTACTTCATCACACTACAGTAATATACAGTTACAGGGCACACTACAGAGATTACTGGGCTACAACCTTCCCAGAGGTGTATTTCTAGGTAGGTGACATCAGCAGCCTTGCCAAAGCTGAGTATATGACTTGTAAGGAGTGTGAGTACTCTAAAATGCATTGTTCTCTACTTAGTCAGAGACAGACGGTCATACAGACACAGTTGCCAGGTCTGCAGTTAGAACACATACCTAAATACTTTATCACACTACAGCAGTTACAGGACATGCTATGGAGATTACTTGGCTACAGCTCTCCCAAAGGTGTATTTCACATTGGATAACCTCAGCAGGCTTGTCACAGTAGGGCTATGGGGAGGGTGGTGTGTGCATGGGCCATAACCCATTCATCTAGGGGTTGACAAGCCAAATGCAGGCACACGCAGGGTCATATGTGACAGGTACGTGTATACAGCTATTAGATGACTACTTCCTTGTACAGTCATGTTGCACAGCTGGCATGTGCACCACATAGTCTGAAATGCTGACAGATACTGGTGGCTAGTATCTGCAGTGGGTGACATCTGCACCTTATGTGTTTGGGGCCCCTTGGTTGTGTGCTGGGTGGGACAGGCCTGGATGGCTCCTTGTCACAGTGACCCTCTTCCACACATCTATGTACGTCTACCTTTGGCTTATATTAGTGTATTGTCCTGACATATATGTCTGTATTCCTATCCACTGTGTGTGCAAGGCATGAGTGGTGCACACTGTCAAGTGTCTGCACTACCAACTGCCATATATGTCTGGTCCACTGGTGTTTGCAGTCATGGCCTTCATGCGTTTAGGTGTGTGAGCATGCCCAGTATGGCCATCTGTATTGAATTTGTGGATCGTGTCCAGGTAGTTTGTGCTGTAGTGCTGACCTTTGTGTTGTACACCAACAGCTAGCATGCTGTCTCTGCAGGGTATCCATCGATCATTTGGCTTTGACTGTTACTACATTTCTGCATAGCGAGGGGCACATCTGACTGTTTCTACATTTCTACACAGGAGTGGTGGGGGCACACCTGACTGTTATTACATTACTATGTAGGATGGGGGGCACACCTGACTATTTCTACATTTCTACACAGGGTTGGGGGGGCACACCTGACTGTTATTACATTACTATGTAGGATGTGGGGGGCACACGTGACACTTGTACACATTTGCTATGACTGTACTGGTATGTCAGGTACTCCATTTCATTCTGTATTGCTAACTATCATGCTAACTACAGGCATACCAGTGTACTACAGATCATACCTTTGGTTGTCCTACATATTATTGTCTGATTTCCTATCCCATTGCCTGCCCTGCTGTGGTCTGTCTGTGTAGGCTTGGGGGGAGATTAACCATAGCCATCATTCTGGGGCCATGGCACAGGTTCTGTTTGGGTTTGTCTACACCTGTCCTACTGGCTGAGACTGTTGTTGGGTATGTGAACCTTCCTGACTGGCATGTGTGGGTCTTATGGACCCACATGTTGCTCAGCCCATTTCCTGCAGTGGGTTTTGTCACCCTGTGTAGTACTGGCTGCTATGGTGACTCCAGTATGAGTTACAGATGTCATGGTGCCACTATGGGTGTCTACTGTCTGCTGCCATAACATTCGGCCACCCAATTCCCTTGCATGTTCACACCCACAGGTAACAACACATTCTACTCCATTTGGCAATTGGTAGGTTGATTGACTTACCTTGAGGGTGTGCCAGACTTGTGGATGGTTCTGGAGGGTTGCCTATGTCGGATGCACACAGTACACTCCCTATACATGGTTGAGCACAGGTAGTGTCATGTTTGGCATCCCTTTTACTGTATGTGCGAGTCAGAGAGAGGTGTTATTCCCTGGGTCCCTACTGTGTCAGTGCATGTGTGTTGCCTCTTTGCCAAGGCCAGGGCATACTGGGCATGCCTCCTTCTGCCTACTGGGGCAGGCTCAGGTTGTTCCTTCTCTGAGTCACTCTGTGCCTGTACAGGCCTTGGCATTGGTGGGGGGCTGTGTGGCCCTGCCCCATGCTGTTCCTGCTGCAGCTGTTTCCACAGGATCATATTGTGTAGCATAGCACATACCATAACAATTTGGGTACATGTAGCTGGTAAATACTGCAAGGCTCCATCGGATGTGTCCAAACACCGGAACCTTGACCTGGGCATCCCAAACACATGTTCTATTATATGTCTGGCCTATGCATGTGCCTCATTATGGCATTGTTGTTCAGGTGTGTGTGCATTTCTGAAGGGTGTCATCAGCCACGGCTCCAGTGTGTACCCAGCATCCCTCACTAGGTGACAGTAGGGAATGTCCATATTGGCAAATCTCTGGTACAGCTGCATCAGATGCCATATGTGTGAATTGTCATATCTTCAGGGCAGCCAGCACACACATTCATTATAAAGTCCTCGGCATCACATACAACCTGGCAGTTGATGGAGGGGATGCCCCTGTAGTTGATGTAGGCCCTACTCTGCTTACCAGGTGGTGCTTTGATGAATATGTGTATGTGCATGCAGTTTATAGCATCCACTACACCAGGGTATTCTGCTATTTGGTGGAAGAGATGCATATTGCTGCTCAACACCTCACATGTGTTGAGGAAATATATGTACTCACTGGCATGTGCTGACATGGCATCCAGGAACTGGTGGAATACTCTGGATGCTGATGCCTGTGAGATCCCCATGATATCCCCAGTTGTGTTTCGGAGGTACCTGTGGCAGTATACTTAGGCCTATACATACCTTGGTATCCACTGGGATGGGTTCTCCTCGGCCAGTTCGGTGTGTCAGGTGTGGCCGGTACAGCTCAACAATTTGCTGTAGGAGGTCTCTGTCCACCCTATAGCGCTCCACTATCTCCAGCTCATGTAGCCCCTGGTAGGTCACTCTGGGTCTGTTCACTCTTCTCTGTCTCCTCACTGTGGGTTGTTTGGCAGCATTCACATCCTCACCACCCTCAGCCTCTTGCACATGTTGTTCTATGTTGCCTGCTGCAGTCCTTCTCATTTTGTAGGTTTGTTTGTTAACATTTCCCCACTTGTAAACACCGGTGGTGTAGAGTGTGGAAAAACCAGAGGGGAAAGTGTTTGCTTAGTTTATAGTAGTGTTCTGGGCTGGGCTGGTCTACTGTCTGTGTAATTGGCTGATACTGATAAATTACACTTGCCAGCTAAGCTAGTACTCCTTGATTACCTTCCTACTGCTGGTTTCCCTTCCTATTGCCTTCCTGTTTAAGTCCGGGGGCGCGCCACACAAACACAGTGCTCAGATGTGAACGGAGCTGCTATTTCCTGTTTTTTTTTTTTTTTTTACACCTGATGCAAGCCACGCAAACATGCATACATTTTACATGTAAGCACATTTTACAGGATTTTGGCTTGTTCTACCTGTGTACACCATGATTTTCATGGTGTAAGGCAGGACATCCCTAGACACACCCCCCTGCCTTAGGTTAGCTTAGCTAAAGGCAAACACGAGCCATAGTGCTCCAATTAGCTTACAGCATGCCTGACATACCCCCTTCTGATGTCTAGGGCTTACACTCATGGTTTTCCTAGTCCTACACTCTTGGGTGCAGGCTTGCACTGACAGGGAATCTGAGATTCTCTATCATTCCCCTCATTTGCATAGGATTGCCTGCAAATCCTTGGTTACATGTCCCACACTCAGCCTTCACCCTTAGCAACCAGTCTGCACTGGCCATGTTGTATTCTGCCTGCCATTGACTATTATGGCAAAATAATGATTTTCTTCTTAATGGTTGTTTTAGGTTTTTTTTTTTTATTTTTACCCAGATCCCGTTTGCGCTCCACTGCCCTTAGCTTAAACGTCCGATATCAGCCAAAAGAAAAAAAAAATAATATTTCATTTTTACACTGTTTTCCATGCCAGTGGCCAATTATATGGCCATTGGCATGGATTACACATCATATGCACACTTTATTTGGGGCTGTCATGCCTCCGTTTTGTAGTTTGCAGAAATGTACTCGGTTACTAACCGAGTACATTTCTGCAGACTGCACTTGTCCTGCATGGACAGCTGCCAGCTTCCAGGATTGCAAATTACCCTCATTTGCATGGTTTTCACCTGCAAATGAGGGCAATTTGCATACAGGAGCTCGGTCTGTGCAGGATTAGTCTAAGAGTTCACGTGCACATCCCGGGAACTCGTTCCTGGATTGCACGTCGGCCATATTGCCGAAAATAGCTCTTAGAATAATCCTGCATGCAATGCAGGGCTTCACAAATCCAGGGGATTGTCTTAGATAAAATCACAGACTTAATAATCTGGTTAAATAAGAGGTACCACATCATTATTAGTTTTATTTAAAGTACAAAAGGATTTTATTATTATGACAGCTACTAAGTAGGGCAGGACCAGCTCGAATATCACACTGATGAGGGAAGAGATGCGAATTTAACATGTATACCTATAACACTTTGTTTTACAGCACAATAAACCACTCCCTTGCCTGATAAAAAAAAAATGATATATATATATATATATATATATATATATATATATATATTTAGAAAGCTTGTGAGGAAACTATTACTCTATTTTTGTTTTAATTTGATCGCTTGTCTGTGTACTTAATAAAGTATTTTTGACTGGAAACAGACTGCCTACCCTGCTTGGTTTACTTTCGAATATTTAGTAATTCTGTACAATATTTCAAATTATATATTTTCTATTATTTATTTGACTTAGGGCGAGTTTAAGTTTGCTACTTCTACTACCATTTCTGATCTGATTAATATACAGTGATTAACTAGATATATATGGATTGAAAATCTTCCACACAGAGGTTTTTTACACTGTTCTGTTTATTAAAAATAAAAATATTTTAAATAAGAATGCGGTTTCACAGGTTGCTGAGCTAATATACCCTCACAGGTCCTTCAGGAATATTCAAATAAGGGACTAACCTCTAAGCTTTAGGATTGGCTCTCTGTTTTTGCATCTCCCAGATTTTCCTCCTATCGGCTCCCCTGAACCCTTCCACCATTGTCTGTAACTACCTTTAAATAAAAGACCTATTGAATGTAATGTACTAGAACAAGAAACTCATCCATATACTTACTTAACTGAATAAACTACTTGTAACTTCAACAAGGGCATAATAGAGATAGTCTCCTAGATCAGCTAGCTAAATGATTTTATCTAGACTAATCCTTTGTATTCTGTTTCCTGCTAGTCCTCTCACCTTCTGGGCCACAGGCAGGTACCTGACACAAGCTTTCTGGATTACGTTTGCCATCTAGTTTAAGTAGGATGAATGCTAGACATGAGTTGCCAGGTCTTATGTGATAACTAGCAGTTTTTCTGATTGGTTGTGGTTATTCCTGGTGGGATCAGAACTGGATTTTATGTTTCCTGATAAGAGAAAGTTAAGCATCTGAGTGGTATGCATTTTTTATGTTAAGAATGCAGGAGGAGTTTGTGATGAGTGGAGTTATTTTCTTTTGAGTATGGTGAGGAGCAAAAAGAAGGGGTGATTAAAGGATTATGGTAGAAAGGCTGGCTAGTTGAGTAGGCCATACAGAGTGACCGTGGATAAGGAAATAAAGTGTGGATATAGAACTAAATAGTAGAATCAGTTTGGAGATATTTTGCAGATGAGAAGCCATTTTGTGAGTAAGGCAAGGTAAAGTGACTGCAAATGTAGTAGATATCAGGAGTAGTATACGTGACTTCTGATGAGATTCATATTATGCACAGAGGATAAAAAGGGTAGATGTGGTAGGCTTGAATGGTGGGGTCTTTTCTGAAGATAGTTTGCTAGGTAATAAGTAGTCAATAAAATCAACACATTTCAGTACTTGATCTCCCTGGCACACCTCAATATAAAATAACAGTTTTTAAATATGTAAAGGCTGCTACAATACAAATGCTTAGGGTATTATAATGTGTAATCAGTTTCATTCTTTAGGTGTACAACATTCTCAGCTTTAGCAAGAGCACACCATTCATCCCTTACATGTACAAGTCAACACAGAACACTAAAAAGGGCACTCCTCAACAAGCCAGCCTTTATTAATGCTAAAGCAAGAACCCAGATGCTGGCTAGGCAAGTGTTAACCAAGTTATTTCTCATCTCCATAGCCTTGAATATTGTGGCAGTACTGCCTTGGGTCACAATCTTTTGCCCTCTGTTACTTTTTATATTTTTTGATATTTGCATGTCTTGGATTCCTCTTACGTAGACAACAAAGTTGTAGTCCCTCTAACTTAACATATGATGTCCTCACCCTTCCTGTCTCACTTTCCTATTGAAGGTTTATATCTGGAACACAGCCTTAGGCTTACAGCATGTAGCAGCTAGCCCACACAGCTGGGTTACATCAGGCGTTTCACTCCCATTTGTAAAATGTCTTAGCATTTATATTACATTGTTCTGACATTTTTGAGTTGTACACTTCTGCTAGATCATTTTCTTTGTCAGCCTTGTACTATTAAATTGGAAACTTGTCCTTCTAATCCGCATCTCTAATTGTAATGATGAAACCAGGCCTAGACAATCTTTCCTGAATTCATTATATTGAAATGAAGGCCTCTCTCCTGGGCCAAACCATCTAGCCTCTTTGCTTCTTCTCATGATATTGCTAATATGTTGGTACGTTGATCGTTGTTAATCTATATTCTCCATCTTGCTTTAAATGGTAACTATTCCCCATAACTTTGGAATGAAAATCACAACCGTCTGATACATATCTCTCCATCCCCTCGTCAAAATTAAATAAATCATGCTCTCCACAAGGCCTCTCAGAAAAAAAGCAGTCTTCAGTAACTCTATTCTCAAAAGAAAGCTGACAGAGACGTGCTCACCACGATTCCTCGCTGTGCCTGCCTCCATGCTACTTCAAATAATATGGTAGTAACCACTAAGCTATCATAGTGATTAATTACTTTTGATGAAGCATACCATATTGTTTAATCATCACATGCCAGAAATGTAATCAGTAGTAATCAGTTTTACTTTTGATCAAGAAGAGTAACCATTGGTCTTATTATTATCTGTTCTCTAGATCAGTATCACTCCATGTTGCAAAAAAACTAGTATCCTACTTTGGTTGTCAAGAATCTACAAATTATCTTAAGGTGAATTCAATCTTCATTATCGACCTTTCCTATACTCCAAACTTCACCTCAAACAATGGGAATATCTCTCTCCCGTAAAAGCTTCTTGTATCTTCGGGTAAGCCTTGAAACTAGGAGTGGTAATAATAAATTTCAACATTCCAAAGAAAAATTATCATTTTTCATCATCTCAAATCAAGTTTTGTTCTCTTTCTCTTTATACAGTTCCCCTTTACTATCTAAGTTGAATTACTTTGAATATATGTAATTATCAGACAAAAATTATACAACTTTTAAAATTATACCAAATGTATCTTCTGTTTATTGTAAACCCTCCTTATCTCCCTTTCTTAATTGTTATCAACTGCTTGTCAAGCTGCCTGTGTCAACCTTGCCTGTTGTTCTCTTTACTGGTTTCCCCCTTTAAACTAAGGTTTTTTAAAATTAGGGAAGTAACCTCACAGCTATTCAGCCTCAGATTCAATATCAGTAATGTTAGGGTACATATTCAAGGTTTTTTCAATTATTATAAGCATTTGTATCAATAAATATTAATATCATTACATGTTTTAAAACCTTAACACGTACTATAGCTGCTTTCTTCACCATTAATAATTTTAACGTATTAACTTTAATCACACATGTAAAAAATAATTACTAGGAGGTTTTTTGTAAAGTAGTGAGTGAAAAAAACTTGAAGGTGAATCAAATCAAACAATACTGCATACTGCCTATGTTCATGGTTTTTTTACATTGATTAGTGGAGAATATGGCATAAAAGCTTATAGAAGTTATCTATTAGGGTGACTACTTGAATAAACAGAGTATTATTGGTTTAAACCTTATTAAATTAGTGGAATGGAATAATGTATTCATAGGCCAACCCTGGAGGAGGTGTATGGCACAGGGGGTACCTTTGCCACCCCCTGCCAATACTCTGTTAACTATTTGGGGGCTTTTGGGAGAGAGAGGTTATATTTAATAATACCCTGTGGATGCAGTATATAGGAGCCTACACGAAGCTAATGTGGATATTATTTTTGGATGCAGCAGGTAACTATCACCGTTAGATTTAGATTTATAGATATTCTCAATTCCACAAAGGATAGATTTAGATTTTAGTTTAACACAGTCCAAAGTTCCATTTACTGCATTAGTGAGTGAGGGAATAGACGCCTCAGAGTAAAGACTAGTTTTTTTTAGAATGGAACGACCAGGCGTACGTTTCTATTCTTCTTTGATATTTATTTATTCAAGATTTCAAAAGCCTCAATATAACTGTAGGTACATAGCATGCGAACATCTAGCTGTGCCTATATATGCACAAACCTAGAGAGAGATAGGCCAGTTGAGCCTGGAAATTAAAGAGAGAGGCTAGAGTGAGAAAATGGTCAATAGGGTAGTGGATTCCAGCTCAAAGAAAAACAAGTCAATAGGATAACGGCGGCAGCTCAAGAACAAGTAGATAGAGAGATCCTATACAACACACATACTTTAATCGAGGAAGGATAATACATATATATTTTACAAGTAGTGATAATCCAAAATATAAGTAAAAGTAGCAAGGTGGAAATTATATATATTGGAATGTTTGTTTAGCATTTGGTTGTTGACTAGTTACCCGATTTCTTTGGTTATTTTGGAACTCAAATTCGAAGGATTTGCTTTGTAGAGAAAAATTGAGGAAAACACACTTACCTTTCAGGAGTGACCAGAACAGTACCTATGGGTATGTAAGAAGGGTACACACAGCTTGTGTAAGATTTAATAACATTACACCCACTGACCCGCTGGCCACACCAGTTGAAGGGCAGACATGTATGTAGAGCTATGTGGGGTGTACTCTGTTGAGTGTTCAATTTGGTATACTATTATGTAGGTTAGATAAATAGTTGAAGGTTTAGGATACTACAAAATTCTAAGAATTATTAGAATAAGGACCAGTATAATGCCCTGTATAGACATTTGGTAGAGATAGCAACATACATTTTTAATAAAGCTAAAATTGATGCATAATGATTAGAGGGAGATATCAAATTACCAGAAGAATTTTCCACAAAAAAGTGGATTATGGAGACATCATCTTATTACATTCAGTTAGATAATGTTAATGTGCCTTTTAAACCTTGCCCTGGCTAGGAAAGTAAAAGGCGGGTAGTGTGTTCAGATGTTTAAAGGTTTAAATTGTGGTGTGATTGATTTTTTTTTTGTTGTTTTGATGAAGTTAAATTCTAAAAATTGACTCACCACTTACTTGGATTTTATTATTTTAATTAAGATTTTTTTTCCATAGCAGTGTCTTGCCATTCATTTTGTTTTTTGTAGGTAATAAGTAGATGAGCTGAGATTTATAGAGGATGTGAAATGTTATTAATATAGCAGAACAAGTACAATCTTATTAGTTATGACAGACGGGGGGTATGGAAAAGGAGAATGCATGATTGCAGTGATTGCTTCCAGTTCCCATAATGCTAGTACAAATTTGGAAGATACATCTGTAGAGTTGGGTAGTGGTAAGGATTCCTTCTACTGGACAAACTGCCAGATGTAAGTGAAAAGAATCAGAGAGCTGTATTATATAAACAAATTTTATATTATAATAGAGGGTACATCCTGTTAATGAATTAGTATCCAGGTCGATGAAGTGATTGTTACCTGAGTTGGGAAAGAAAACAAACTGAAAAATCAGTATAGTTAACATTTATGGTATCTTTTAGGTGAGCTGCCAGCATGGTTGTGAAAGTTATCAATGGTGTGAGAAGTTTTGGAAATGAATATAGTTAGAAGTGACTTTCTCCAGAATATAGAATGAGTATTAGGAAATGGCAAGTATAGTAGTTTCTGGAATAAACTTTAGTTAGCCAAAATATAGTCATATGACTTTAAGGAGAGGTATTAAGTGTTTACAATGTGTGGTAATCCGTTTCTTTGAAGACATGAATATTATGGCTGTTCAGAGAGTTTAGAAGAGAGTGGAACAGGCAACGCGGGCATGGATATGTGGAGTAATTGAAATAAATCAAAGTATCAGAAGGTTTTGGTGAGTGGGGAAAAGTTAATTGTAAGAATTAAAGGCATTAGCTTATGAAGATGGTGTATCAATGGCTTAATGGAGAAGGGGTTTATCATGCAACTGGAGTGCTAACAATTGCTACTAAACACATAAAGTTTTTAATATATTATTGCAGTAGCGTTATTAGCTGTTAAGCACTTTAATATGGGGAAGGGCAGGAAATATGGAAGAATTTGAGGTAAGTTTAAGTAAAGGAGTGGTTTATGGGTCTTAAAAGGAAACAATGTGAGGCTGAAAAAGGTAGTAGGGTGAGGAGAAAGCAAAGTGGTATGAAGCAACACAGTCTGAGCTAGGTCTTTTCTAGCATTTACAAGGAAAGGAATCACCTACTGAAAGAACAACATATAAGACAAGCAAGTTCATTTTGCTATTGTAAGTAAACTGTAACAGTCATGGGTAAACCCTGCCTCACCCATGGTTGAGTTCTGACTATTAGTTTAGTAGATTTGAACTGCAGTGGCTTAGCTAGATTTTACATCAATTTCCGGGAAGACAGGCAGAATTTTCTTCCTGGCACAGTAGTACTGTAATCGCCCTGAAATATCCAGGGACTTCCAATAACTTGCTGCTCTTACATTAAGCCAAATATTAAATACACCAATTAATTTGTTTCCCTGGCACTGAGTAGTAGTATTAGTAGTAGTAGGCCTAAGCAGTCTTATGGGATATGTGTGTCACACAGTGTATTAACCAAATGGAAATGATGCTTACCCTCTTCTCAAATAAACAACAGTTCACAATACTATATATATATATATATATATATATATATATATATATATATCTATATATATATATATATAAATATATATATGTGTGTGTGTGTGTATGTATGTGTGTGTGTGTGTGTGTGTGTGTGTGTGTGTGTGTGTGTGTGTGTGTGTGTGTGTGTGTACATATATATATATATATATATATATATATATATATATATATATATATACACACACACACATATATATATGCAAGCAGGGCTGTGATGGGAAGTTGTATGACCTACTAGATAAAGTGGGACTAAAATAATTGGTGTTGATAATGGGGTATGTGAATGCTAACAGCGGAGTAGACAATAGGATATGAAGATTGCTTTGGTCCACAAGGTTTGGGCAGCAGGAATAAAGAGGGAGAGACCATTCTAGAGTTGTTTCTGCAAATGGTTTAATGGTGGACAACACATGGTTCACCAAGAAAAACAGTCACAAAATCACATACAAGGATGGTCAACATGCAACTCAGGTTGACCTCCTTCTAGAAAGGAAAGGCCATTGTGTTAGAATCAGAGATTGTAAAACTATCATGAATGAAACTGTTGCATCACATTGTAAACCACTAGTGGCTACAATCAGCTACAAGCAGTGGTCTCAGCAGGCTGTAAGCTCAGCAGGGACTAGGCCAAGGACCTGTAAGTTGACTGGAGCGAAAGCAAAGAAGTTTATTCATAGGTTCATACCTGTGTACTAGACTAATGACCATTAGGGCCTTATTAGAATAGCTGTGCATGCCATGTCCTAGGGCTCCAATACCTCGGAGATGAGAAAATAGATGGAGTTGGAGTTGAAGGAAAATGACAGTCTCAAAATGGCACACATGAAAAGTATACCACAGATATGCAGCTAAGCAAAGTACAGAAATAATGTAAATAAGGACCTGGCGGAGGAATGCAAAAGTCCAGGAAGTTACTCAAAAGTAAGAAAGAAGGGATGCAAGAAGAATTTGGGAAATAGAAAAGATGGGCAACACTAAGAAGGAGTACTGATGAGCTAACAAAGTGGTTAAGAGAGCAGTTACAATGGCAAAGAAGAGGGAATCAGAAAAAACTCTACCATCTGTTGGGGACTGACTAAGCAAATGGCACAACAAAATAGATAGTTACTGGACATTGCTCATAAGCAATGCCAGCAATAATCTCCTCACCAATCCAGAAGGCATCAAAGGTAGATGGAATAAGTACTTCCAGCAGCTTCACAATAAAGAAAATCTTACAGAAGATGTGCACCTCCAATGCACAGCCCACAATGAAAGAGAAAGAATAAAGCACCTTAGAAGAAGTAAGAACAGCAGTAAGGAATATGAAATCTGAAACACAGCAGGCTCAGATGAAGTTATGACAAATATGATCAATATGCTGGGTTGAATAGGGAAGAAATGGCTCCTGAGTGTACTCATAATGGTATGGTGGAAAAAGTACATCCCAGATGACTGGAGAATAAACATTCTAGTGCCAGTGTACAAGAGCAAAGGCTGCATTAACAAGTGTAAGCAGTATGGGAGTGTCAGACTCCTTCCATACTGCACAACAGTGCTAGACAGGATGATCGATAAATGAATATGCAAAGAAGTAGAATGTATGATGTGATATAAGCAGCTTACTTCCATAGCAGCATGTAACATGACTGTCCCAATATCTGAAGTGAAACAGTGTAGAACAATCTATTGGTGCAGAAAAAGTCCAACTGAGCATTCCTAGACCTGAAGAAAGAATATAACAAGGTCCCAAGAAAGCTGATTTGGGCAGTCCCATAGACATTGGTAGAATTAGTGTAGGCTATGTACAAGGACCCAATGCCATAAGTATGAACAGTGTTTAGACTTCCAGAGGGTGTCCAGTGGGAGTGGGTGTGCATCAGGGTTCAACTCAAAAGCTACTGCTGTTCATACTGGTGATGGACTACATTAGTAAGCAGGTCAGGAGAACAGATAAACAAAGCTACTGAATGCAGATGAAGGAGTATTACAAGCAGATATAGAACTGATACTTCAGTAAACGACGGGACTGGAATACAAAAATGAAGACACATGGGATGAAACTGAGTACAGTCAAGGCTTTTGCTCTGGCAGCAAATAGGAGAAGTCAGAAGAAGCTGAAAACTGAGATAGAAGGGAAATAGTGGAACAGATTAACAGCTTCAAGTTTCTACGAGAGGTGGACGAGGAGAAGAGAAGTCTGATAAAGGAGGTCAAAGCTAGAATAAGAAGGACTGCAGCAAATTGGCACAGAGTATCAGGGGTAATGTGTGATAGAAGAATGCCAAAAGAAGATGAAAAACAAGGTGTACATAATAGTGGTGTCCACAAAAGTAGTGTTTGGACTCACACGGGTTCCCAGATAAGTGCTTGATATGGATGGTAGGATGCACACTGTAGGATGGGTGAAGAAATGATAGCATCAGAGCAGAAGCCAGTGTAGCTCCAATTGCAGAGAATGTCAAAGAGAACAGATTAAGATGGTTCAGGCACATGTGAAGGTAGAATATTTGTCATAGAAGATTTGGGAGAGACAGGAAGAAGACAAAAGGAAATGATGATGCCCAGCAAAGAAATGGATGGATTGCATGAGAGAAGACCTGCAACTGGCAGGCATGACTGTTGAAGAATGTAGGACAGTAGCCCTGACTCAACAGAGGTGATAGTTGATACAGCACTTTGTCCCATGTAGAAAATAGGAAAAAGTGGTTGATGATGATAATGCTGCTGCTAATGATGTCAGCCACAAGAACTTGAAGGTAAATAAGTCAACTTTCCTTGAATCATAAAGCAAACAGTCGAAATGCTCATTAGTATATATATATATATATATATATATATATATATATATATACACACATATATTTCCGACGTTCTAAATACTGGCGTTCAGAACATGGAGATTGTGAAATCTCAAAATAATAAAAAAAAAAAAAATAAACAAAATCAAGAATACATCAAAAAAGATGATTTTTCAGGGGTGAAAGCCTCCCTGCACCCCCCACATCCCCTGCTACTTAAGTATACTAACTCTGAGATCTCATTACAGTGAAGAGAACAGTAATGTTCCCTTTCTGCACTTTATGGCGATCTCCACTTAAAGGTTTTGAGATTTCACAATTCCAAGGTTGAACGTCGGGATTGTGAAATTTCAAAATTCCAAAGGTGACCTACATACATATATATATATATATATATATATATATATATATATATATATATATATATATATATATATATCTATATATGTATATAGGTTGGCACAGATATAGAACTAAAAAGGTAATAAAAATACACAGGAGACATACAAAATATATGTTCCAGATTCCAAAGTTTCACGATTATCAGTTACTGCACGCATGCTTTCCCTGTTATAAGTTAGATAAATTAATATCTGGTACTTACAGATGGGTCAACCACAGATAAAACAGCATCAACTATCAGTGGCCTAGCATAAGCTATAATCATCTATAATTCTTTTATTCCCCAGCTCCAAGTGTTCATCACATGACATCATCCTCTTGTTGCTGACTGGAGAAATCAAGTGGTTAAACCAGTTTTTTTCCACTTGCCATAAAATTGCCAAATACACATCCAAATCTGCTTCCTTCCCTGGACCTTTGTATGGCTTATTGGTATGCAAGTAATAAGTGCATCAGAGATTACAGTAATTGTAACACACTTCAAAGGGGATTCATTTTCTTTTATATTCACAAAGACAAAAGTAATACATTCTTAAGGCTTGAGGACAAACACAGTGAATGCATATAAACTAGAGAGAAAAGAAAGAAAAATACCTTACATTTTAAAATCAGTTTCCATTAA
This sequence comes from Protopterus annectens, assembly GCF_019279795.1. Taxonomy (NCBI): domain Eukaryota; kingdom Metazoa; phylum Chordata; order Ceratodontiformes; family Protopteridae; genus Protopterus; species Protopterus annectens. The sequence continues at coordinate 406,721,753 of NC_056735.1, read as the reverse complement.
CCTGGCATTACCCCTTGCATTACAACTGCCCCCTCACCCTTAAGAACATCAAACAAGTCTTCTGCAAGTAACCCCAGGAAATGAAGCTTTAGAAAAGGGTGAAGTCTTTTGGTACACTAGCCCATACATTTTCTAAAAAGACTGCATTACTATTAGCATTGCTACATTTATGCTAGATAATCATGTTTTATGATTGCAAGGCTAAACTCCATCTAATTACCTTACAATTCTGTCCACTTGCTCTATGTAGCCTTTTTAAAGGTTATGATCTGTAAACACAGCAAACGTTTTACCATACAAGCCAGAATATACCTAACAAGGCATTTCTTCTCTATACCTGCATAAGACTCCTCTCTAGGTTGAAGTCTGCAGCTCAAGTACACAATAGGGTGCTCTTCTCCTTCTGAAGAAACCTGGTTAAGTACAGCTTCCACCCAACAATGAGCAATGAATTCAAATAACCAACAAATAAGTAGATAAAACCAAATAAAACAACAACCAACAGATCAAGTCACCCGATTTAATAACAGGTTCACACTCTAGCACCTCTGCTTAAAAAGCCTTTAAGGATTAAAAACCATTATAAAACATTCCTCTTATATACAAAAAATGTTCCACCCCAATTATTCAATAAATTAAAACAATTAACAAGTTAAACAAAAAACTTCAAATTGCATTCTACATGAAGCCACTGGGGGTCAGCATTGCATATTTTAAAATAAACAAAGCTTCTTTATACAACAACTTCTTTTTAATATCAAAATTTCCTTGTTCAGCATTTATTTTTTTCTAAAATTGTCCCCTAAGACTGTTAAGATCACTTTCGTGATGAGTTTTAAAATGCATCATGTCTACCACTTCTAAAATCTCGTATATGCTCTTGCAGCCTAAACTTGAATGCCCTCCTGCATTCACATATATAAAATAACCCACAACAACATCTCAGTGCATAAACTATACCCTCCGTCTGACAACAATATCTAGCAACAGATTTAAATGTAATTCCATTTATCCTTTCAAATGTGCTCACTATATACTTGCAGCTTACACGTTTATTACAAAGAAAAGTTCCCACGCTTACGGGTTGGGTTACCAAATAATTCATAAATTGCTCAAACCTACTGTGAACCACAATATCCTTGATGTTGCATCCTCTCTTATAAGAAAACAGTGAAACCTTCCCTATTACCTTTTGTAAGTCATTATATTGTAGTAAAAAATCCCAGTAATATTTTATAACCTTTTTAACTTATTCACTCAGACTATTATAAGTTGCAACTAAGAAAAATTTATTCTTAGGTTCATAGGTTAGTACTAGGCTAATTGCCCTTGTGATCCATTTTAAGCCTAGCCAATTATCCCTTGTGAGACTCAAACCCTGCACCTTGTGTTTGTAAGGCAAGCACCTTAACCATTAGGCCACCCTCCTAACCCTATCTTATAGCTATTATAATTATTAGTGTACACATAATCCCCAACTTCCATTCTTCCATTTAAATCATTATTTATTTCATTTTTAATTTGACATAAAGCTACTTCTGTTGAAACTCGTTAAGAAACATATCAGCAGTTTTAATCAATTCTTCACTTAAATTATCTTGGTCATTACATAAATGGGAAATTCGTAAAAATTCACCGCATGGGAGTACCTTAATAGTATGTGGTGGATGACAACTGTTGCCATTCAAAAATGGTTTACACTATTAAATTTCATGTTCACCTTAGTTTTTATACATCCATTAGGTCTTCCCTGCAAAAAAATATCCAAAAACACTACACTGGTCCCATACTATAAACCATCAAATTGTATACCAAACCTATTTTTGTGCAAATCCTCTATAAAATGTTTCACTAATTTATACCCTCCTTGGCAAACAAAAATCAAATTGTCTATAAATCTATAATACTTTAAAACAAATTTCCAAAAAATGCATGCCTATATAGATACTCTATTTCAAACATACATGCGGGCAAATGATGCCCCCATTGCAGTGCCTTATAACTGATGATACAAAATGTTATTAAATTAAAAATAATTATGCATTAAACTAAAATAAATGAAATCCATTATATAACAAGACAAAAGACTGTCACTAAGAAATAATCTCAATGCTTCTGCATAAAATTCATGCACTATACTAATGTATAAACTCTTAACTTCCACAGTAATCCAGTACATATTGCTTTCCTATTGAACATCAGATATTTTATTAAGAAAATCAAATGAGTCTTTAACATAGGAAGGTAACTTCATACCTACATTCAATAAATACTTCTGTAATGAGCAATGAATTATTGACTATAATCTAGAATGGTCAGATTGTGTGCTCCACTAAGAACCTTTCTAATATACTGGTGTACAGGCAAACTTACCTGGTCTATTTTTCCTGGTAAGGTCTGTAAGGGGAGTAGCTATCATCATACTAGGGAACAAATTTCCTATAGTACCCTGCTGTAGCTGAGAATGTCTATATCTGTTTCATGGTAGCAGGATTGAGCCATGACTAAATAAACTCATCCTTGGCAAGTCCTGGCCTAATGTTTGTACCAACCACTTGGTGTCCCAGATATTTCTGACATACCTTTCTGACATTGTTAGCCTTGATAGTCAGCCCTGCACTTTGTAGTCAGTTCAGCACTCCCCTGACATGTTGCGCATGCCCTACAATCTTTAAATCATAACGTTATCCAAGTAAGCAAGGGCAAAATGTCTTGTTTCTGTTAGGATGCAAGCTACTAGCCTCTGAAAGGATATTTTTTCTAAACTCATACAAGCAAAATGGGGTCACAAAACCTAACCTATCCCTGGCTGTAGGTGGCACTTAAATACTTAACCCCATGTAGCTGCTCCTGGAGATAAGCACCTGCCTCTGCGTGACTATTCAGTTTCCTGTAGTCCACACAGAACTGGCTGCTGCCATCTTTCTGTGGTACCAGAACCACTGGTGAGGCTCAGGGACTGTTGGACTGCTGGTTTACTCCCAGTTCCAATGTGTCCAAATTACTCTTAGTTTTTCCTAAATCTCTCACATCACTCAGAGATAACTTAAAAATATCCTCACTAAAGCACACCAAGCTGCTAGCTGGTCACAATAGATGATCAACTAAAAATAGACCTCCATATCCAAACACCCCCAAGAAACATATCACAAACTTGGAATGCTCTATAGACCAAGGTATTTCTTACCAATCCCTCTAGAGCTCCCCTCACTACTGAATACCTCCTTCTCGGCCTACTCTACTCCTCTCCCATCCTTACCAACATACCATCCACCATTAGATCACAGCTTGAGTCATGCTACGCAAAGGGGCAAAGTTTGCAGCTAACCTACCCTATAACTCCATCAATGCATTGCTCTAAAAATCATTAAATTAGATGGGACTACCCAATCAATTACTGTATAATCAACTTCTCCTTGCTCATAACATGGTATATAAACTCTCTTCTTGCCCAATCATCACCTCTATACTTAACCATTATCTTTCAAATCACCCCCTCTGCTCCTCTGATTAAAAAATAAATAAATAAATAACATCTATAAACCTAATAATGCTATTTGCCTGCTCTATATTCCAACTCTGTTACTAAAGTTTGGAACTCAATACCCATGGATATCATGATCAGTTCCCACTTACTTAAACAATCCTTGAAATAATTCCTATACTCATCCTGCCTCTATATGTATACTACACCAGAGTAATAGCTGCCTCTCTCATTTACTTCTTTCAATATACCTGCCCTGTCTATGTTTTACATTATGCTATTTTAACTCATTTTTTGTTTACCTCATTTAGTTATTCCCCTTTCTTCTACATTTCTCCCATTGCAACTCTTATTATTTTCTCTCCTCCCTTAGATAATCTTAATACTGCTGCATTTCCTGGCTAAGCTTCTCTTATCTCTACTCAGTTCCAATTTTATTTATATTTTAATAAAAGTCCTGCAGATAGTGTATACTGATTTTGTATATAGACATCTCTATAAAAATCTGAAATTTTGAATGCAATATCTGTTTTTCAGTTTGTGGTTAATATTCTGTATTTTGTTTTGTCTAAAATACCTCCCTGACTGCATCATATATAATACTTACTATGATATTACTCTTAAATCAATCCATCCATTCATCCACAGTCTCTTTTCCCATTTTTTGAAATATGAGGTCAGGGTGTCACTTCAACAGTGATAATGATCTAGAGCCAAGATTTACATCATCAGCTGGGCAGCCCTGCCATGTTGTTCTTTCATACCACTCACTCACAAGTGCACTCACACCTATGGCCAGTTTAGAGTGCCCAACCCACCTAGTACATGTCTTTGCAATGTGGTAGGAAAATGGAGCACCTGGAGAAAACCTAAGCGAATACAGGGAAGACATGCAGTCTCTTTACTGAAGGCACCCCACTCAAAAATAACCAGAAAACTTCTTAATGTGATATCAGTCTTAATATTACTGTTAAAAAGGAAAATTAATTTTTCTGCTGAGGCTTTCCTCCCTAGGCCTCTGCTGAAACCAGATTTATATCCAGTCAGACATTTTGGTAAACAAATGTCATAAATACATTAAATAAAAAAAAGTCCTTTAAGTTCCTCTTTCAGAGTTTGTCTAATTCCTTCAGGTGCTCTGTAAAGATTTTGGTTGATAGGTTACTGGAGTCCCGTGTCTACATGGTGCTCTACCAGGTAGGTACACCCTGGCTTATAAGTAAATGTATCCCCAAATCCCTGTGATACTGCTCAGATTTCCTAAACCAAGCTAGGAGATAATTGTTGGGAAAGGGCAACACCATCCACTGAAGTGCCATACTAAACATCACCAAGGAGGTCTACTTTTAGTTCTCTCTCTAGCTCCTTCTGCAACTCACTGCAGATACTTAGCATGAGGGCCTCTCTACCATGATAGGGCTTTATCATGTTAACATGATAGAGTGTGCACTTCTGCCTCCTGCCTGGCAACTCTACAATATAGTTTACATTACTCAGCTTTTCCAGAATGATGAAAGGGCACCTCCAGGCTGCCTACATCATGTTATGTTTCAAACAAGTGGGTGCCATTACCAATGGCCTTATGGACTGCTCTGTACTATTTTGTCATCCTAAGTACTCATTGGCAGTCCCCATGAGCTCCATAAGCAATGTCTTGAGGTTTAGGACATACTGCTAAACTTATTCCTTGTGGAAATGACACTCGCCCTCCTACTCACAGTGAATTAAATCCAGGGGTCCCCTTACCCTGTGACACACAATAGCTCAAATAGTGGAAAATCTGTGGATTTCTAGGGTAAGTCCTTGTACGCAAAGAGAAGATGGAGCAGATTCTTGTCCTATTCCCTCTTGAACTGGTCTAAATGCTCTCAGCAAGGTCTTTGATGTAAAGTAAAACCTCTCCAGCAGACCATTTGTCTGTAGATGGTAGGGGATAGTTGTTATGTTCCTTACCATACAGTGTTTTCACACTCATACCAACAGGACTAACATAAAATTTTCACCTCTGTTTGTCAGAATATCCCTAGGAAACCTGTATTGCTGATAATTTCTTGCAATGCATTTGCTACCATTTTTTGCTTCAACAGAAGGCAGAACATGGAGCACTTAGAGGTCCACACAATATCCATAGCTACACCCTGAAGGAGTTTCTTAATAACAATCAAAGAAATCAAAGCAGCCTTGACTTTGTCTCCAGTCTTGCCAACCTTCTGGCACTGCCAGCAGACCCTGCAGTACCTTGTTATGTCCTTGGCAGTCCCTTTACATCCATGTGGCCCACAAAAAGAATATTATAGGTTATCACTATAAGTGCCAGTCAGTAGGCCCTGGGTAATACCAATGTTATATTACTTCTTCCTGTAGCTTTCCTTAAGGGGTCCTTTCCCTGTGCAACAGATATTTGTCCCAGTATATGGACTCTCTCTGCCCTTGAGTATCTAGAGCTTCCTTTGCAGCTGCTTCCCTCAAGTCCTGTAAAATAAGGTCTTACAGTTAATCCTGTTTCAGGTTCTTCTTGGTGACCCTCCCCAGCTCCCCTTTAAAAGAAACTCTGGTACTATGTGTCAGTGGTGCCTCAAGATCTGTTTGACTACTATCATTTACCTCTCCCCTAAAAGTATTACATTCCAAGGGTATTCTAGTACCTTTCCTCCACTGTGGCTTAGATCACAGGTCACTTCTACTACTGACCAGCTCCCTCTCTGAAATAGCCACATCACCAGCCCCACATGGAGTTTTAAGCTCTGGCTGGGTCTCCCTGTTACTGGAATCTCAAAGTCTGCCTCCATGCATGGCTGCATTGTAACAGCATGCACACAAAGTATTGTACTGTACTATACTGTTAAAGTCATTCCCTAAGAGGCCATTAGCAGTGATGTCCTCATACATACCATATGCTTGCTACCTTGCCCACTTTCCAGTCTAGATAAACTCTGACCAAAGATACCTGAAAAGAATCCCCACCAAAGGCCGTAACTGAAGTGCACTGCCTAGGCAAGTAATGCTCCTACCTGATCACTGCAGGTTTGACTATGAGCATGTGTGAGGCTGTATCCCTTTTGGCAGTGGCCTCCTTTCCTATGAGGATAGGACGCAGACTCTTGTAATAGATAAATCTGATGTCTCTAAACTACCCCCAGGTGTCAAAGTAATAGTCTTGCTTGATGCTTTCTAAGGTCTTTATTTTCCCCCTGCCTTAGCAAACAACAAGACCGTACATGCCATATTTGGTCACATCTGAAACACCTAACTCCAAAACATATCTTCCTCCTTGTCCTGTGTTACCTAATGGGATGGCTTAAGCAGCCCTTCCATGGTTTCCCCTCTACCTATATGAAGTGTTGAGTTCTCCTGTACTATGGCAACCTGCTAGCTAATTAAGAGTCCTATTTTCAACCCCGTTTCCTCAGCAGAATTAATACTCACAGTCTTCTTCTCAATTCTTATGTCCTCAGGCATAGTGATAAGGGCTTATTCCATGACCATAAAATCTGCAAGCAGTTCAGATGTGGTGACCTTACATCCACTCACCCATCTGTGAAAATAAGTCCTTATTTCTGCAATATATTTAGTCATACTTTCATCTGCCTTTCTACTGTATCCCCTAAACTTCTTTCTGACAACTCTGAAGTCAATTTATAATGAACAAGCAGATTTTACCTGGTATTGCTGGGCAGGTTGCAGATCCATAGCCTTCCAGGGGCTCAGCACATCAAAACTTCTGCCCATTTTTTTTTACTTATATAACCTACCCATCCCCCCTCATGTACTAACGTGGTACAGTATAGGTGGGTTGTGCAATGTGGGCAAAACGCATATCACACTACCTCCATAACAGCTCAACCAGAACCTCTTTCATCCCTTTGAATACCTCATCTTTCAGGTAACATCTCTGGCCTCCACCAAGGATCATCACTGGGAAACACCCACCCCATGGGATAAGCACACCCATCCCTTTCCCTGTTGCTCTGTCAGTTGAGCAAGCTACTAATAGAACTTGGGTCCTCTAGGCTGTATTCCAGACTTTATCCCTCTATGCCATGGGAGTTGAAGACCCATGGTCAGCTTGATGTTGAGTAAACACCCTTTTAGGTCTTTCTAAAGTTATACAAATCATCCACCTGTAATTACAGAGGAAAACTTTTATACTGACCAAGAATTTTAAGATGTGAGTATTGCCCTCCCCATTATTCACATGTCTTTAGCATATGATGATCACCTCCTTTTTGAGCTGGTGTTGCTTTTGTCTCTCCTCTGCCTCCAGTTGTTGCATTCACTCAGCTGTTTCAAGCTCCATGCATTTTATTTCAAACGCCAATTTTTCTAATTTCAGCTGGAATTAAAGTTATCCTTTTCTTGCCTCCTGCATACTTTATCTATGCTACGTTGTGCACAAAGCTGCTACCATCTGTCTATGGACATATTAGCATGCTGAATTCCTTTTGCTTTACACTCTTTTATCAATTGTGCTATTAATATATTAACATTTTCTGCCTGTCCCTAAATTATGCTGACTAAAAAAAAAATAACTGTTGTGGACAACTAAACATCTGTATATTTTACATTGTGGCTGCAATGATTTATATACACGCCTTTGTTAGGTTGAATAACTACAATTCTAGTATACTTGCCCCTAGACACCAAATGTGAAGGAGGGAGGGACATCACAAATGCCATCAGTATTACAGGACAATGATACTACTGCCACAGTATATAACATCCTGATGGCAGAATATTACCAATTGCAACATCAAGATGGGAGCCGCCAATGGAAATTTGCTTAGAGTTCCACCACTGTCATCCAAGGATAAAGTAATATAAAGAAAGTGCACACAAGCTTATTTCAATAATTAATTCACAAAATGCAAACTGACCCTAACATTATAAAGAAAATATGCATTGCTATCCTGAGTATGAGCTTCCAACATCCACACCCTGACTAGTATGCACACAGGTCATTTTTACAGCTGATTCTTTGACAAAGTAGCCCAAGCCCCTTTCTATCTGCTCTCTCTGTGGGCCAGTAACATTCAGTACTTCTTTATTCATGGTCATTGCCTTTTATGAAAAATATTATTTAAACACATGTACACACACGTGCACACACACACACACACACACACACACACACACACACACACACACACACACACACACACACACACACACACACACACACACACACACACACACAAGTCCCAGGAAGACTGTCAGAATTCTCCAATTTCTCACAGCTTTCTTCTTTTTACATTACTACTGCCACCACCTTCATATAGCCAGGGACCTTCATTTACCTGCTGCTCTGAAATTAAGCCAAATATAAAATATACCAATTAACCTCTTTCACTGATAGTAGTAGTAGTAGTAGTAGGACTAAGCAGTCTAATGGGAGGGAAGTGAACACAGCTTATTATCCAACAGTGGAACTAATGTTAACTCTCTTTATAGATAAACAACTGTGAATAATTATACACCATACACGTATATATATATATATATATATATATATATATATATATATATATATATATTTGTCAGCCATGAAAGCTTAAATGTTAATAAATGAACTTTGATTAAGTAATAAATAAAACAGTGAAAATACAAATTAAAACATACATATATTGTTGCACACAGATAAAACAAAATATAATAAAATAAAAAGGATACATGCAGAAAAAAGCTCTAGATACCTAGTTATATACTTACTGCTGATATACTGTCTCTAACTGTCAAAAGCTACATAAATCAAAAACTAGTACTCACAGGCAGGTCCACCAGAAACAAGACACATCAACTCTTTCTGGTCGAGCATACACCATAGTTATATACAATATTATTTTCACATCCTCCAATGTTCATCACATGGCATCCTCTCATTGCTGGCTTGGAGAAAACAAGTAGTTAAAACATTTTTTTATGTTGTCATAGGAATTGTCAATACATATCCAAGTCTGTTTTCTTTCCTTGATGAGGCTTAGTGATATTCAAGCCATTAAGTTCATCATAGATTACAGCAACAACATTGAAAGACAGCTCCTTGTATTTCATCTTTTTTGTTACATGTAAAATACAGTCCCTTTTAATTTATATTCACAGACAAAAGTAATACAACCAAGTACAAGAATACTGATTCCAAATAAATAAAAATAAAGGTACTGTTCAAATCACTGAGTGGTGAGAAATAAGTCACTAAAACTACAATTAAGGGCCAATGACAAGTTAAGAAAAAATACAAATTCTGGATTTCTATGTATATAGGCCTGCAGAATCTCTAGTGCTTGACAGGGTGTGCATATGGAAATCAAAACCTTCACTAAGAAATAAACTCAGCTGTCAGCTAATATAAAGAGCTGGGTCAGTGATAAGGATGTGCCTGGGAGGGGCTAGGGCAATGTATCATAGCAGACCTTTTTCAAATGAAGAGCTGGAGAGGTAGAAACACAACTGTAGAGAATAGCCGTAGGTGATAAAAATGCCAGCTACATCTCTGGAAAATGCTACCACTGAATAGAATTTCAATGTAGTTTATACATGTGTATGTCCTGGAGAGACCTACAGCTAGCTATTCTGATGTCCTATGCCATTCCCTAATATGGCAACCCCTCAACTTTAAGTTAAGGTCATAAAACAAAAAAGAAAAAAAGAAGAAGAAAATAAAGCTCTTTCTGCTTTGCAAATTGTAGCAAACCACTTGCTACATTTGTAGTTAGTGATTTGCTTCAGTTATTTCACTCATGAAGCACTAAAGCTCTTCAACAGTAATTACAAATGCAGTATCAGCATACATTTTTGAACATCAGTACTGTACTACAAACTGATCAGCATCTGCTGATTGTTCTCCCTAACACCTTGCAGCCATGTCCCCTTTGGTCCACCCTAGGTACATCTCTGACATTGGACACATGCTTTTTTTTCTGGATGGTGTATGCTTGCCAAAAAACATATTGAGATACTTAGTTGAGTTATATACTCAGGGAAATTGTTTTGTGTAATAATGGTCAGCCAAGTGAATTTCAAAGGCAAGGGGATGAAATAGGGAGAACTTATAATAATCACACATGTATGTGCAGCAAATCTAGCTTTTAAAGCTATGCTAGTCATTGCTGATGCACTTCAACAAAATGAACTGCAAAACAGAGGTTGATAAATCACTGCTCTTGGACATACCATAACTCCTAGCAGTTCCAGTAGAATACCTCAAAATAGCTGCACATGCCACTGCATGCACAGTTTGAATACTTAACAAACTGTTCACTCCAGGAAATGATAGTCCAAAAATTTTGGAAGCTATGCTACATTATTCTGTTAAATAAAGGTGGCAAGTCTCTTGAGATGGTAAACTATAGATATATCAAGAAACATTAGGTGTGCCACTGGCTTCAGTAGTAGGACCATTACTTTTTAATATTATTTAGAAATAAAATGCATGCAGCAAACTTTCTCCCAGAAAATATTATCCAGTATGTAGATGATTCAACACCAATTTGTGCAGCCATTTAAGTCAAACAGCTCCAAGATGACTTACAGTATTCCTTTACAAAAAAAGAAAAATGGCTCCAACAATCTAACTTACTCCTAAATCCAATGAAAATTAAGCTAATGGCATTTTCACTTCCAACGCAGCACTCAAACTACTGCAAATAAAAACATTATCAGTCAATAATGGTAGAACTGAGCTAGTACAACACGTATAAAACTATGGAGTATAATAAATGACCACAGATTAAGAGTTGATCATCATATCCAATATGTTGTTCACAAATAAAAACATAAACTAAGACTACTTTATAAAGTCAAACCATTTCAAACCTATCTACTCACTATTCACCTGTCCCTCCATTCATCCATCCATCCATCCATCCACCTAGCCAGACATCCACCCATACACAATCTCTATTCTCCCATTTTTTGCACATGGGGTTGGGGTGCCACATCAACAGTGACAATCGTCTAGAGCCAATGTTCACATCAATAGATGGCTAGCCTTGCCAAATTTATCTTCCATGCCACAGACACACACATGCACTCATACCTATGGCCAATTTTAGACTGTCCAATCCATGTACTGCATATCTTTGGAATGTAGGAGGAAATCTGACCACCCAGTAAAAATCCACCGAAACACAGGGAGGACATGCAGACTCCATATGCCTCAACAATTTTGCTTAACCTATAGACCTCTCAGCTACCCAAGCTGGTGCAATCATATAATAAGACTGCAACATTTGCAAGTAACCACATTAATGTATTGAACATATCACTGTCTTGCATCTCAAACCGCTAACTGGCTGGAGCTATTTAATCTATTAGCCTACACTCACAGTAAGACTGTTCATAATGTCCTCTACAACCCAGACAGATATTCTGTCATTAAACAGTTATTAAAGTGACACTCAAAACCAAAGAAATGCATTCACTGATCCAACACTCAGTGCTTACTCAAAAATCTAAAAATCATACTGATGACTGCTTGTAGTCTGTATACATTATTAAACTATGGAACTCTCTCAAAACAAACATCCTATTTAAAGTCCTTGAAAACATGTATGTCAGCAAAATGATGCACTGGTAACACCAGTGGCAGCTGGTGACTTCAAATCAAAGGGGGGTTTGCAGGAGACAGCTGAATGGATGAGGCCAATGGGAAGGAGTGTGGCCAACTAGAAAGGGGTGGAGCTATAATCAAAACCACAACTGAAACTTTAATTAAATATGCTGCCCTGGGTGCCAAACTGTCATTACAAGAGTCCAATCAAGACAAAATAAAGTGTAGAAAAAAAAATATTTCAATGCATTGGCTACATGACAGTTTACTTAATATCTAGATGCATTTCTGAAATAAAAGTAATCTATAACTTTGATCATTACAGTTATTTATAATTGTAAATTCTCCACTTTTTCTTCCAAAATTGCCATTTAGCAGAGGGATTATTAGGGGGGAGAGCAACATTTTGAGCCAAAATCGAGGACAGTTGAGAGGTTTGGATATTCCTAATTCTATAAAGCAATTTATTTGTACATACCTCTCAACCTCTTAATGCAGGAAATCTGGATAAGGCCAAATATATTGGGGGAACATGCAAACAGTGCTAAAATTGATCTTGTATAAACCAGTTGATAGAATAACAGGTCTTGCTTTATCATGCATTTTTCTGAAGATTATGAAGTCTGAAACTCAATGTCTGTCATTATTTAGTGACTTCATTCCTAAATGATTTGCCAGAAAACCTCAAATTTTATGAGGAACAAACCAAAAATAAGAAGTAAAATTCTATTCATTCTGCAAAAATCTGGAGAGTTGAGGGGTATAGTTCAGCCGGGACTGTCTTTGAGTTTTCCACCCTTCCCCCCTCACAAGATAATGGTTGAATGGAGCCTCCCCCTGTAGCCATTCCAATGTCCCATTACTTGGCTATTTCACTCCATTTACCATAAACACTGTAATGTGTATACTGCATTACTTCTGTGATGATTTGGATTTCATTTGAAAGTTTTATTTTGCATTTTACAGCACAAACACTAATAGACATCTGATAAACAAAGCAATGCAGTCTCACAATGAAAATAGACTTAGCATTAAAACTTCTCTGCCCTTGAAACTCATGTTCATTGAAACAGCATTGAAACCCACATTCAAAGAAAATGCATTTTGCCAGTGGCAGATAAAGATTAACTTTGGGCTGTTTTCAAATTATAGGCCCCTTGCACATGAAACATAAATGTGTTCTTTGATACACCTTACTGATTGTATTAAATTATATTCCTTGTATAATACAGTACAGTTGTTAGAGGGCATTTTAAATTTATTGTTTTGAACATTTTTCCAGGAAACAATGAAACAAAATGCATGCACCAATAATGACAAAATTGCCCAATTCAGAATATTTCCATCATAAAAGTCTACTCAAATGTCTACAGTCCACCAGTATCAGTAAATATGCACAATCTCTGAAGAAGTAAAAGTCATCTAAATAGTTCCATATTAAAGAGATCTGTAACTAATGGAGAAGCTGCTGCTAACAAACAACTTTATATTTCATTGTTTCATCTACAAATAAAGTGACTGTTGCCCTTGAGGAATAAATTGCCTATGTTACATTAAAAATGGTAAGCTAATAATATTGCAATAGGGAATGGATGGCAGACTGATAACAGGTTTATAGTTATTAGGTATCTTCATCAAAAAGGACTGCAATATCCACCCCCTTTACAACACAGTACAGTATCAGCAATGCATCTACATACTGTGGGAGTAGGACCCATAGCCTTCTGCATCAAAAACAAGTACACTACCTGTTGTGCTATTAACAATGCAAGCAGATTCATCATAAGCAGCACTAAACTTTTCTTCCCCTACAGCTCTCAGCTCCTTGCAAAATCTACTCGACACTCAGCTGTATCTCTCAACTTTGCAGCACAAGACATCTGGAAAAAGCCAAAATTTATTGGGGAGGGGGGGGCAAAAGCCCAAAAAACAGGGACACATTTTAAACATTGCTTGTATAATCTTGGAAAGTTGCTAGAATAAAATGCTGTGTTACCACCATACATTTCACTGCCAAGACTTGGACCCAGGACGCTGTGGAAAACAGTCAGAGCAACATACCACTATGCCAAATCAGCTGTGTTGTGAAAGAGAGGAAGACTGAAACTTAAATGGCTACCATTTAGTGAATTCCATTCTCACCATAGCTGTCAACCTCTTAGCAGAAAACACCTGGACAATGCCAATAATGGAATAATACAGCCCCCAAACATATTCAGTGATTTCAGTTCTCACCATAGCTTTCAACCTTTACCTGGACAAAGCCAATAATATGGGAATACAGTCCAAAAATAGGGACAAAGTTCAAATATTCATCTTATAAACTTAGAAAATTGCTAGAATAAAAGGTTTTATGTTACCATGCACTTCTGAAGACTATGAAGTCTGAAATTCAAATGCCTGTCATTTTAATTTACTTAACATTTGTTAACCAGGAAACTCTGACTTGGAACAAAAGCCAGTTTTCAGCAGAGGCCCAGGGAGAAACACTCCAGAGGTATGCCTTTGTAACATGGGAGGACACCAGAGCACCCAGAGAAAACCCACACAAACACAGGGAGAACATGCAGACTCCACACAGAAGGTACCCCAGCCAAGAATCAAATCAGAGAACCTCTAACTGAGCAGCAGCAATACTACCACTGCACCACCAACTATTTAATGAATAAAAAAAAACAGAATCCACAGATTTTTTGAGGAGCAGAACAGAACACAATATTGAGGCAAACATCTACAAAGTTTTCATAAATGGTGGTGGTTAGGGAATTCAGGCTGTTGCTACTTGCACCCAAGGTACAGGGATCAAGCCTGAAATATTCTTTAAAAACCACCAGGTGTCATGAGTTCTCTCTAGCCACCAGTATACATCAATTGGGACATTTCACACACAATTTCCTCTTCCTATCTCTTTTTATGTAAATAAGTCCATTTTCCACATTTCACACTTAGTATTTCCACCAGTTTTTATCCTCTCACTATGTAAATAAGTCCATTTTCCACATTTCACACTTAGTATTTCCACCAGTTTTTATCCTCCCACATCATTTTGTTCCACCTAAAAACAATCATCCTACATTCCACTTACTGGAGGAGATATAACTCTAATATACATCTGCAAAACCTCATTCTGTGTATTCTGTTATTATTTGCACGTGTCCAAGAGCCCAGTCTCAAGACTACCAAACAGTCCTATCCCTAACATCTCTTTCACTCCACCCTCTTCATATTTCATCCCTGTAGAACTGAGTTAAAGTTTTGACTTCTTAATAGTAATAGCATCAAATCAAAATTGACTTGATCCATGCATAAATTCTTAATAACATGCTGGAGGGATAGGTTCCTTACCCAGAGACTCCCCATACTCTGGAATAGACTGCCCATACATGTCAAGCAGAGTGCTTCCTTGGCCCTCTTCAAAAGGAACCTTGACGATTGAATGGAAGATAGGAAATTCACCCCGGGGATAACGTCAGTCACCCTGCTAGACAGGGGTCCAGGGAAGTAAATATTGTGGGAAGAACTATCCAGGGAATTATTATGGGTAGGCTTTTATAGGGTCTAGGGCCAATAGCCTAGTACCAACCTATGAACCTATGAACCTTTAATGACCCTGATGTAGTAATCATCTGTGAACGTAGTTAAAACCAGAGTCACTACAGGATTTTCAATTCCAAAACTTCATACATATCTGCAAGAACAAGGCAAACAAATGAATTAGTGGAAGTTGTCTTCAACCACTGAAATTTCTCCCACATTCCTGGTCAACAAATGTTAAATAAATAAAATAAATAAATAAATATCTGAAATTTCAATACCTGTTCATTCTCTGAAATAGACGAAGTATGCTTAAGATGGATTCTGATTGAACTCTATGCTCACAATGCTATAAAATTACAATTACCTTTATAAGGAATCCACTGCTCTTCCCATTAGTTGACTTCCATCACCTGTTACACTCACATACCTCACAAATCAGTAACACTTCTAACTTCTTCCTTCCATGGGATGTGATTGTGAACTTTCTTGGCTCTGCAACATAAGATGACCTTGACAGACTTACTGATATCAGTGAACCTTTTTTAGAGAAAAGTCTTGCTAGACCTAACTCGACACTTCCAATCATTTACATTTAGATATAATTATTACAAATAAACAGCAATAATTCACACAGCAAATCCCAGAAGACATAGTCAAGTCACTTTCCTTTGCTTTGAAAAACAACAAATGCTGCACTGCTTCTTCTATAGATTAGAAACAAATCTTGTGAATGCATCCAGTCTCTTCAGAACTTACTAACACTGACTGATCCCAGTTGTACCTTTGTTCAGACCCTAACAATGTCTGCTCTATTCTAACTAATGCCATTTACAACCTACAGTTTAAATACTCTCCGGCTGTTCACTACTATAGGGAATTAAAATATGCTCCCTGGATACTCCACAACACACTTCAACTCACGAAAGAAAGAGGAAAATACTCAACTACCTGAATAAATGAATTGACATCCTCCGAATCCTTTTGAAATCTCTGCTAGCAATCAGTGCAGCATATGAAACAAAAATTTGACTTCTAATGTGAAAAGCATACACAGTTGTTCAGAAATCTTAAAAACAATTCTAGTTAAAAATAAAGCAAATCCTTACCAGAGCCAAAACACCTCAACTATCAATACATTTCTTCAGATGATTTTAAGGCTGAATTCATCACTTCATAACCCATCTGCACTACCTTCTCTACAGCTCCATTCTCCCAGACTCCTTCCTCCCTTCTTTGAATAATAAAAAGAATGTTCCTGAAACAAGTTGACAAACTTCTTGAGGCACCCCCAGTCTGGCACCCTTGGAGCAAATTATCTTTTTCCAGGGTTTATCAAACATTGCAAGGATTACCTCCTTCAAAAACTTCATTTTCTGTTTAATATCTCCGTTATTCAGTGCATATTGCCTACACAATAGTAGAAGGTCATAGTTATGAATAAAGAAATAAAATTACTCAAATATACACATAAATTTAGGCCCATCTGCTCTGTTATGTTGCGTCCATAGTTAAACTTTGTGAAAGAGCTATATGAAATCAATCCTTGGACTGCCTTTTCAAATGGAATCTTACAGGTGTTATTTTTGTTGTCCTCATGACATCATGATGTCTTGTAGTCTAGTTAATTATAACATGCTAAGCAACTGTCTTCCTTCTCTTTCATTCAGTCTTTCTATAGTCATCTGGGTTAAAAGCTATCTTTCTAACCATTCTTTTGTGGTCAAATTCAGCTCTAGGCTCTTATGAGACATACCTATTTTCACTGTTATACCAGAAGCTGTGTTTGGTCTTCTTCTCTTCACTGTCTTCATTAACTCTATTTCTACTGACCTTACATTATCTAATACTATCCCTTACATAGATGATTAAGTCATGTTCAGGTCCTCCAAAACAATTAGTTCCATAAGACAGAGCTCCAAGAAGATATTGGTGTTTTACTCATTGACTTAATTCTAAAGAACATCTCCTTAAATTAAACAAAACCAAAGTGATCACTGTTGGAGACATGACTTTGAAACCAGTCCTGGAATATATGGCAGTGCCATTATATCATCCAGCATGTACCAAAAGAATCACACTGAGTTTGTGTCTACATGCAGATATCTCATAATATGCCATGCTCCCATATGCTCTATAAGTTAACCATGGTACTCATCCCTAGAAAAAAACGAACCCCTTTAGTTTTGCTACAAAATCTCTTATTTTGTTATGCTATAAGTCTCTGTGACAGTTGAGAAAATGTATTGTACTTATCCAGTTCAAATATGGACTTACTCGTGCATTCCTCTGACCAAAATCTGAAGGCTATAGAATGACAAAGAAATGCTTAATAACTGTATCTGTAAATTCATTATGCTGTCACCTATATTAAAACTCCAGTATGCAACCCTCTCAACTAACTGGCATAATGTTGAGGAAAGGACAGAGCTTTATTCCTTCCTCTTATACATCTCTCCCCAACAAGTTCCTCATCATCATCCGAGAATATTGGGTTCCTATTGCGTTACTGAATTGCTGAAACTTCGAACCTGAAAACATTGAACACAGGTGTTCAAAGTTTCAGCAATTCGAATAAAAAAAAAAACAGCTCAATAACTGTTGTAAGCAGGGGGCAAGCCCCCCTACACACTCCACACCCCCCACTCTTTAAATATACCAAATCCGAGATTGCACTACAGTGCAGTAAATTCCGCACTGTAGTGCAATCTCGGAGTTGGTATATTTAAAGAGTGGGGGGTGTGAGGGGTGCAGAGGGGCTTGCTCCCCCTGCTTATGACAGTTACTTTCTGTCCGTTTTTTTTTTTGTGTTCGAAATTATAAATCTTCTAACATACAAGTACGATCTTGTGGTGTTCGAAGTTGTATACTTTCGATCACGTAATAGGAACCAGAGAATTTTATCATACACACACACACACACAAATACACACACACACTCTCTGAATTTCGTTAGTCTACAGAATGAATTGCTTCTGCTCACACTACCTGAATGAATTATTCAAAATACCCAATTGTGCAACCTGAGTGAATCGTATTCTAAATACAGCCCATAGCTGCTAAATAAAGTCCACAGACTACCCTCTGAATCTCATTAGTCTACAGAATGAATTGCTTCTGCTCACACTAACTGAATGAATTATTCAAAATACCCAATTGTACAACCTGAGTGAATTGTATTCTAAATACAGTCCATTGCTGCTAAATAAAATCCACACACTACCCTCTGAATCTCGTTAGTCTACAGAATGAATTGCTTCTGCTCACACTACCTGAATGAATTATTCAAAATACCCAATTGTACAACCTGAGTGAATCGTATTCTAAATACAGCCCATAGCTGCTAAATAAAGTCCACAGACTACCCTCTGAATCTCATTAGTCTACAGAATGAATTGCTTCTGCTCACACTAACTGAATGAATCATTCAAAATACCCAATTGTACAACCTGATTCTAAATACAGCCCATAGCTGCTAAATAAAGTCCACAGACTACCCTCTGAATCTCATTAGTCTACAGAATGAATTGCTTCTGCTCACACTACCTGAATGAATTATTCAAAATACCCAATTGTACAACCTGAGTGAATTGTATTCTAAATACAGTCCATTGCTGCTAAATAAAATCCACACACAGAATGAATTGCTTCTGCTCACACTACCTGAATGAATTATTCAAAATACCCAATTGTACAACCTGAGTGAATCAGATTCTAAATACAGCCCATAGCTGCTAAATAAAGTCCACAGACTACCCTCTGAATCTCATTAGTCTACAGAATGAATTGCTTCTGCTCACACTAACTGAATGAATTATTCAAAATACCCAATTGTACAACCTGAGTGAATTGTATTCTAAATACAGTCCATTGCTGCTAAATAAAATCCACACACTACCCCTGAATCTCTCGTTAGTCTACAGAATGAATTGCTTCTGCTCACACTACCTGAATGAATTATTCAAAATACCCAATTGTACAACCTGAGTGAATGATTATAAAAATACAGCCCATAGCTGCTAAATAAAGTCCACAGACTACCCTCTGAATCTCATTAGTCTACAGAATGAATTGCTTCTGCTCACACTAACTGAATGAATCATTCAAAATACCCAATTGTACAACCTGAGTGAATCGTATTCTAAATACAGCCCATAGCTGCTAAATAAAGTCCACAGACTACCCTCTGAATCTCATTAGTCTACAGAATGAATTGCTTCTGCACACATTACCTGAATCAATTATTCAAAATACCCGATCGCAAAACCTGAGTGAATTGTATTCTAAATACAGTCCATTGCTGCTAAATAAAATCCACACACTACCCTCTGAATCTCGTTAGTCTACAGAATGAATTGCTTCTGCTCACACTAACTGAATGAATTATGCAAAATAAGTGATCGCACAACCCGAGTGAATCATATTCTAAATACAGTCCATAGCTTCTGGTTTCTGCTAAATAAAGTCCACACACTACTCGATTGTGCCAGAATGTGTGTGCTTCCTGTTCTGGTGCCAGAATCATTCAGGAATGCACAGATTGAAGACCTTGCAGTCCTATCCCCTTCCAGTCTATGTGGGTGTAACAGCATAAACTTCTGGGGCTTCTGTAGACTGCTGCCTTTTTTCTGAATCCAGACTGGTTAAACAGCAGTCCGGATTCAAGTTACTAAAATGCATGCATGAATGCTGGGAGTTTTTTATTGTGGTTTACAGCTGGGTCCTGCAGACCAATATCACGAGCAGCCACTGGGTAACACCCTCATTACTGAACTCCCTTCTTTTCTAATAATTTCTCATCTATAGTTCAAAATCTCAGTGGAATTATACCTATCCAGAAAACAATCCTGCCCTTGGACTAGAAAAGCCCTCCTAATGCAGCCAAATCAAGTATGAAATCTTCACTATTTGTCAACTTCCAAGATAGTTGCACACTGATCAAAAGCTTAGCTTCAGTTTTCTCAGTCTGGAAACAGAAACTGAGAAAAAGGAGTGTCATTGAAACTGTGTTTTGGGTAAAATTCAGTTACTGGCTAGTAACTACACTTCCTGAATACCAACAAAGAAGAAATTTGGAAAGCCAATGTGAAGATAAGTGAAGGCTGCCAGCCTAGCCAGATAGAAATGTGTAGATAATTCTGTCATTTGTAAATATTAATACAAGCCACAGGCTTGGTCTCTTAAATAGGAAGAAATGATGTTAAATGTGGAACTGCAAAAATGTAACAGTGCACTCTGCTGTAGGAAAGCTCATAAGTCAAGCATGATGCAATTGTTTGATGTCAAAATTCAGGGCCGAGATGTCTAAATGAAGGAAGTCTTCCTGTTGTTTTGAGGCCAGAGTTAATGGCTAGAATTTACATGTATAATTTATTTTATTGCTCTGGCTTCCTGACCAGCTGCAAGATCAAAAGAGTTATCAACCTCTGAGTTTCTGTTAGCCTGGGAAAACAAAAAATTGCTAAGAATGATGTAATATGAAGCAGCACTGTGTTATCAATTTAAAGAGAAAGAATCAAAGAGCATTTTGCATTTGTCTTGAGAACATCCAACTCACCAGCACTGCCTATGCTCTATATGTAAGTTTATTTTAGAACTGTGGTTTCTCTTAGAAATAGCTAGGAAATAGGAAGATTAGACTAAGTGTTTTTCTGTGTTGATGTCAGAAATATTCCACTGTATTATTTTAAGCATTTTCCTGTGATCTCTGAACTCTTGACTGGCACTGTGCAGTAAGAAGTATTGTCTTGTGTTTTTATTATTTATTATTAAATATTTTTAAACCTTTCAACTTTGACTGTTTTGTGTAGAGATAATTTAAGCTGTAGAGTACAGTGCATGTATATAGTGATACTGTCCAAGTCAATTAAATAAGCTTTGCTGTTCAGTCACACTTGCCATTTGGATAATAAAATTGCACAGTAATAACTGGAAACCCTTTGTTAAGGGCCTTTTTAGTAGCTGATATTAGTGGGTGGTGACAGCTGGTACTACCTTTTAGACTGAGCAAAAAGGGATCACAACTGGAGAATCTGTCCCAGCCTTCCCCAGGAGTGTCTGTGTGTTTGTGTATAACTCATATCTCAAAGTGTGTTTGTGTCAGCTTCTTGGGTAGGGACACAAAGCACTGGTTGGACAGAGAGGGTGCTGGGGGTTTTAGCATGCCCACTAGGCTGAGATTTGGACCCTATAGCTGTGACAGTGGGGAGTCTTATTGAGGATCTGGAGAGAATGTCAGAAACCAGCCCCAGATTGACTGTGATCTCTGTGTGCTCTTAAGGGAAATTGTACTTTACTGTGTGTGTAATTGTTATCCTCCCCTATTTGGATGCCCCTCACTGGTGTTACTGGTGAGGATTGAAGTTCCTTGATTGCTGGGCCAGTGCATGGGTGTCACAGCCAAAAAGAAAATCAACCAGAAAAAGTGAAGAGAAAATACTATCAGGGAAAGCTTTTTCAGCTGTTCATCAAAAAAGCAGCTTAGGCTTCAGCTTTGCTTCAAGAGATCACTTCCAGTAATTTAGGGGAAAAGTAAACCAAATGTACACAGATGTGATTCAAATAAATGAAACATTAAAGGAATATATCAACTCAAATAAAAATCTGTGAAAAATAGAAAAAGCTTTAACTAGTTGTTCCGAAGAACTGATAAAACTGCACAAATCAGAAGTTGAAATGAAGAAAAAGCTGACTGAATAAGGAAATTCTCAAGAAGAGTTATTTCAAAAAAAAATAGTAGAGTTAGAAGATAGAGTGTGCAGAACAAAATTAGATTTTCTGCCGTAGCACAGCTGACTGTGGTAATGTTATGAAAGCACAAATAACCAACTGGACTAGTGTTCCATAGTTGGATTTCTTAATTGAAAGGGCACATTGAGTGTATATTCCAAATCTGGCCATGAGAAAGCAGCCAAAGCATATATTAGTAAAGATGCAATCATACCAACAGAAGAAATTGATCCTGACAAAACTGTGGCAGAAGGGCAAATAGTTAAAATTGGAGACAGCAGATGGTTAGTAGACAATGATATTCACTGTACACTACACATAAGAGAATCAAATTTATCACAGCTATCAGCAGATGTTAAAAAGCAGATGTTAGATTCAAGCTGCTTTATACAGCTGTCTTCAGAGTATTTTCCGGGAGGATAAACACATTTTTAATACAGAACAGGTTAAGGAGAAAATAAAAAAGTTTATCCAGCAAAACATGAGCCAAAAAGCAAAATGAGACTCTTCTTCTCATTCTTCTGAAAGTTAAGTTCATAAAGAAACTTTGCCAGTAAAATATTTTCCGATATTCCAAAGGAAAATGCTTGAGAGACAGAAATTTGTACAGGAGTCAACTAAAAGAATGGAATTGAACCAGAGTCTGCTGTCTGTTGTTGGGAGATAGAAATGAACAGGAAGAAGATGTGCAACACTGAAGTTAGTGAATAAATGGGAGACTATAAAGTATCAATCACATTTGTGAAATATGTCTTTGCAAGAAAAAGTGGATAAAAAGGCTAGACTTTTTGTTGACTTTGTTATATTTGTGGGTGGACTGTAAAGCATGTATCCCACTTTATGTCATTAATGTTTAGAAGGACATTAAAAAGTGAAAAAAGTAACTGCAAGTAAAACATTTTTGTTCTTATTAGTATTTGCATAAAACATTTCATTATATAAACTGCATGTTATATATAGTAAACTAGTTTTGTGCAGTGTATAGTCAGGGGTATTGTAAATGTTGGAGGATCCTTTTCAGTGACTGTTTTATGTGTAAAAAATATTAAAGTATGTTTTAGTTGTACAAACTCTAGGCTTTATAGTATAACAAGAGAAGAAATACTGGACTAATGCAAGTCTTATTTTAATATGCTGTGATCTTGGGCTGTTAGGGTGGGGGTGGGGTGTAACATACGCTGATTATATTATGTGTAGAATTAAGGATGAATGTGTAGATTAATGCTCTTAACTTAAGCTATGAACATGTGTTATTTGTAAGCAAGTGGGCTCTAAAATGCTAACTTTCGTACATCTACAAATACATTAGACTGCATATTTTTCATTATTAAATGTTTAGTGGGAGTCAAGAAGTTTCCAGATGAAGGCAGCTGTACCTTCTGTTCTGAGTGAAATTTACTAAAATTCCTTGCTGAGTATTTTCTCATGGAGACGAGTGGTCTGCAGGTGCATGCAATTAATCTTGAGAGTTCTGAGCATTCTTTGCTGAGGGAAAAGCAAAATTTAAATGTACAGTGACAAGCAGTTCAGTGAAAAATAACATATGAAATAATGAGAAGTGAATAAGAGATAGCTGCCTCCCTAGCAGCCTTAATACTTTAATGCATTTAATAGAATGATGTGCAGTTTAGTTGTATTTAAAGATAGCCAGTGCCCTTTTTCTTAGAACTAAAAGTTAATGTCTTCTGAATACATACAAGCTGTTTATCACATCTGGTGGGGAAGTAGAGATAGGAAAAGAACAGAGAGCTATCAGTGCAAGTGGGACCACAGGCTGTAGCATGCACTTTAGCATGGGGTAACCATAATTTTAGGATAGGTAATGCCTCTGGGTGCAGTTGTTGATTTTGTGCAGGTACTCCTATCTGGAAGGTTAAACTTAATTTTTTGAAGATGCGCATAGTTTTGTGCATTTGTTCTAAGTTAATATGGTGTGAGACTGTTTTGAAAAAGTATTTCATTTCTGTTTGATGGTTTTCATTACAACAAACAGTCTTGGAAATGTGACATAGGTTCAAATGGAGAAGAGAACAAACAACTGTATAAAACATCACCAATACAAGAAACAATTCACTGAAAAGTAAAATAAAACATACAGAATGAAGTAGATGATACACCAGGAAAATTTAATCCTGGTACCTCGCCGTTTCACCTTCAAGGGATAATTGTTTACAAAAAAACCAACACCTTAAATAGAATGTGTAATAAATATTGTGCATTTTTCCAATTACTGCTAACATACCTATGATGTATTTACATTTATACTGTCATTTTAAATATTGATTTCTGTTGATTAATTGTATTTACTGCTTTGATAATTAATTAATTGAATTATTGATGTGATTAACATTTATTACACATGGTATTTAAGGTGTTGTTTCTTTTGTAAAGAATTATCCCTTGAAGGCGAAAGGCCGAGGTACCGGGATTACATTTTTCCTGGTGTTTTATCTGCTTCATTCTGTGTGATGTATAAAACGTCCACCTGCCAAACATTAGTGTGTGCATAAAATAGAAAGGTTGGTGCATGTAACACAAAAATTGAAAATACAAATTCAAAAAAACTGTCACGTATAATGTGTGGGAACAATACCTATTTATTGTAATAGCTATGCTATTCTTATTAACCTGGAATGTACATGGCCATACAGGTATAGACAAAAAAGGAAAAAGTATTTAATTATATTAAGAAATGCAGACTGCAAATAGAAATGCTGCAGGAGTCACATTTGGAAAGAAATGAGCATGTGGATTTGACAAAGAATAGATTTCAGGGTGGATGTTCAGCAGATTATCATGGACAAAAGAAAATGGTAACAATTATATTAATTGTTAGAGCAGTTCCAATAGTGATAGGAGAGGAAAAATACAATAATGGTAGATTTGTGGTAGTAAGCGGATATTGGCAAGGGAGGAGAATTCTGCTGCCATGTATTTATAGTCCACCAAAAACTGCTATTATAGACCCTAAGAACATTTTTGGAGAAATAATAAGCTTTCAACAGGGATTATTATTTATAGTTGGGGACTGGAACTTGATTTTCAAGAGTGAGGATGTATCAGGGTGGACCTAAAAGGGAAAATATAACAAAAGAGATTAGATTTCTGAAGTAATATATGAAAACATTTGGTACAGAAGATGTGAGTTCAGTAGTAGGAACTTGAACAGAGTTTGCATATTATTCCTCAAGGTACAATAACTGAGCTAGACTAGACTAAATAAAAATTATATTTCACAGGAACATTTGCATTTAATTGAAAGCTTTGACACAAATCCAAAAAGAATTTCAGATCATATACCATTAAAAACCAATATAAACTTACAGTAAAAATCAGACACTGGTACATTCTCACCTATATGTTAAAAAGAGAGGAGTTTAAGGTATGGGTAGTAGAAATTGTTGAAGATTTATTAAGGAAGATGTAAATATCTTCCCATGTTATAGCTACTGAGTGGAATACAATGAAAATGGAGCTTAAAAAGGGTGAAATGAAAGAGAAATAGGTATGGTTAAGAAGTAATAAGAATTACTTATAGTGGAAGACAGTATTGCAGAATGAGAGGATTTCCACAGAACAAGAAGAGGCACAGATGCTGACTGATTAAGAGAAAATAAAGAAATATCTGTATAATATGCACAGGTTTAGAAAGATTGCTATTAAGCATCTGTTTTTATAATAACACCATAGCACAATAACGTTTAGCATTTTGACTTAGCAGTAAATAGAAAGGGCTGTTGAAAAACTTTAGGGAGACTGTAACAAGGAACACAATTAGAAACACTGTAGAGGCTTTACAGACATTTTGGAAATTATATGAAAATTTGTATAAAACAGAGAAATGTGAAATCAAGAAAGAACTCAAATGGAACTATTTATGGAAGACTTAATTAAGGCCATGGCTAGAGGCAGATGAGGCTCAACATCTAACCATCAATATTTAGGACAGTCTCCTTAAACAGATGGTATTCTTGTAGAAATCTGAAAGTTAGGAGGGAAGAAAGTGATAAAGATTTGAAAGATTCCATTTAATGGTGTTTTAAAAGAACGTGAAGCGCCAACATCTTG